>NC_056726.1:721128769-721378769 GCF_019279795.1 Protopterus annectens
CCAGAGCACTTAAAACATAAATTTAGAGAAATGTGCAACCCCCAGACAAATGTTATATTAGAAAGGCACTTATTTTATACAAAAGACCAAAAACCAGGTGAAACATTTGCAGCTTATATTACTGACTTGGGAAATAAGGCTAAAATGTGCAGATTTGGTGACTTGAAAGATGAGTTAACAAAGGACAGGTTTATGTGTAGTGCTAATAGTGATGCAGTGAGTAAGATTTTGCTTTGTGACAGTGATTTAATGTAAAGCAAAGCCATAGAGATTTGTCAAATCCATGAGCTCACAGAAAGGCACACCAGTATGCTTTCAAGTGATAAGAGGATGGTTTCAGTAGCCTTTAAAGCAAACATAGACAGCATGCAGCATGTGGCAAGTAGAAGCAGACCTAAGCACATGGCAGCTGCAGCCTCTGCAGGTTTTTCAGGGAGAAGCTGTAACTTTCTAGCAAGTTCCAAGACTAGCTCAGTAAAATGGACATGCTCAGTGCAGTACAAGGGTGAGTCAGCAAAAGCCAAGGCAAGTTTTATTAACTGTTGTAATTGTGGTGCCAATTATGCATCTAAAATTGAAAAGTGCTTAGCATTTGGTCAGCAATGCCACAAGTGTAAAAAATCGAACAACTTTCAAAAGTTTTGTAAATCAAGCAAGCCTCATTCAGTTATTAAAAAGGGTCACTCAAAAAAGCAAGTTGATCATATAGAAAGCTGCAGCCCTACCTTCTTTGTAGATGGTATTATCAGTGGTCAGTGAAAAGGTTAATGCTGTAGATTTGTTGGCAAAGAACAAAGTATTTCGTACTGTCCTGACCAATGGTAAACCCACTCAAAGCAGACACTGGCTTAAAGTGTAATGTAATGTCAGCAGAAACATTTGCTAGAGAGAAAGCTGGTGAGAAACTTAATTTGGCCAATTGTGTGAAGCTTGTTGCTTGCGGAGCTGAAGAGATTCAAACCAAAGGCTCAGTAGTGCTTTCACGTTATTCCGCTGGGAACAGTTACACCTGTGTAGTCATAACTGTCTCAGAGACAGTTTAAGAATGAAACAATTTTCTTTTACCAAAGAAGTACATCATGTAAGTACATGTCCCAGTTCCAGCATCAGTCATGCTATTTTCTCAGAGTATGATGATGTTTTAAACGACAAGCTGGGCAAACTTCCAGTTGTGTCCTCCATGAAAGTAGACCCAGAGGTCAGTGCAGTGGTTAGAAGAGCAAGGAGAGCTCCAATAGCTATACAGGACAAAGTCAAGGTCCAGTTAGACAAAATGGTGCAGCAAGATGTGATCTGTCCAGTTACAGAACCAGCTGAGCGGGTCTCTTCTGTGATAGCTGCTCATAACAAAAATTCAGATGAAATCAGGATATGCATTGACCCAAGAGACTTGAAGAAGGCATTAAAGAGACCTCATCACCCTATCTGTACAGTTGAGGGGATTGCCACCCTCACACCAAATGTCACTGTTTTTTCTGTCTTGAATGCAAAGACTTCATTTTAGCAAGTAATGCTTGATCACAAATCTTCGCTACTGACTACATTCAGTACCCCATTTGGTAGATACAGATTCATCAGGATGCCTTTTGGAATAAATTCTGCCAGTGAAGTCTTTCAGCATGCAATGGAGCAAATTCATTCAGGCTACCTGTGTGCTATAATAGTTGATGATTTACTGGTTGGAGGTAATGGTGAAGCAGAACATGGCAGAAACCTCAGAAAAGTTCTGGACAGAGTGCATGAAGTGAATTTAAAGCTCAGTCCTCTGAAATGTAAGTTCAGTCCACCAGAAGTTACTTACGTAGGTTATTTATTTAACAGTACAGGCTTATGAACAGACCCTTCTAAACAAGCAGCCATTTTTGAGATGCCAGCCTTGGACAGTGTCCAAGCCCTACAGCATTTTCTAGATATGGTTAACTATTTGGGTGAATTTATCCTTGACTTTATTAAGTTATCAACGCCTTTGAGAGAGCTGACACACAGAGATATTACCTGGTCATGGTTAGAACAACACCAGAGAGCATTTGATAACCTCAAACAGTAAATTGCCAACCTGCCTACATTGAGATACAATGATGTCCACAAACCAGTATTTCTTTCCTGTGATGCTTCAAAGTTCGGTCTTGGTGCAGTTATTCTTCAAGAGGGCAAATCTGTTGCCTATGCATCTAGAACTCTTACTCAAACTGAGATACAGTACACTCAAATTGAGGAGGAGATTTTGGCAATTGTGTTTGCACATTCGAAGTTCCATGATCTCATATATATATATATATATATATATATATATATATATATATATATATGTATGTCGCCGAGCAATCCAAATAGAAACTGATCATCAACCTCTACTGACTATTTTAAAGAAGCCTATGCATTCAGCTCCAGTAAGACTACAAAGAATGATGCTCAGCTTACAAAAGTCCAATTTTAAAATGGTCTTTACAAAGGTAAACTTCTTTATCTGGTTGATACCTTATCCAGATTGCTCAGAAATACTATGAAACAGCTTGATGAAGAGAATTTTGTCTTTCGTGTCATGCAAGTGCATAATTTTTCTACCATGAGACTTGACAAGCTGAGAGATCATATAAAGTCTGATGATCCTATTTTGCAAAAATGTAACCACTCCATTAATGTAGGATGGCCATCAAAGCAATCCTGTGTACCACCAGAAGTGGAACCTTACTTTCCATACAGAGATGCTGATGCAAGATAGTATCCTTTTCAAAGGTCACAGAGTTATTGTTAATACTTCCTTATAGCATGAATACATTCAGATTTTGCATTGTGGCCACCCAGGTTCTGATTTTACCAAAAGAAGGGTGGGAGGACTAGTATTTTGGCCTTCTCTATGGAAAGACATTGATAAAATGTTTTCTTCTCGTTCAGTGTGCAACAGTACTAAGCCATATTCCTAAACTACCTTGGTCAACAGTAGCAACTGACATATTTGAGTGAACGGTCAGCATTACTTAGTGTTGGTAAACTCTTATTTGAACTGGTTTGAAATCAATTTGCTATCTAACCTGTTTTCAGTGACTGGTATTTTTGTGCCTCAACTTGGGCGGACTTGGTTCGTCAGTCTGCCTATAGTTACAGCTTTGGGCGGACAGTTCGCTGGACTGTACTCAGTGACTGTTAACTGCATTCTGCTACGGGAAACTTTCCCCATTGCTTGGATTATACTTTTGCACTAATTTTCCGTTCCAGCTCTTGTGTACTTACGCTAACAGGATTGGATCAGCAACTATACTGTTACCAGAGCCGGAATCTTGAATAGGAATTCACTGAAGTGCACATACGAACAAACGGACTTATTTTCACCACCTTTTAACTGAAACCCAGGTCTGTTTTTTTATTTACACTTTTACTTGAACTTTACTTTGCCTGTGAGTAATTACAAGATAATACTTTAATACGGATAGTACGTGGACTGCATACTATTGGGTTTTTTTTATTACTGGTTACTTTACCTACTGGAATAAATTTACTTTGTGTGTTGGCACAAAGGACTTCCACCTTTAACAGTGTTACAGTCAATTTTTTATATTCTTAAACTACCTTGGTCAACAGTAGCAACTGACATATTTGAGTGAACGGTCAGCATTACTTAGTGTTGGTAAACTCTTATTTGAACTGGTTTGAAATCAATTTGCTATCTAACCTAACATCCAGTGCTATTACAGAAATGAAACATCATTTCTCAGTCCATGGTAGTCCACACAAAGTTATTTCTGACAGCAGTATCCAGTTTACAAGTCAGTTGTTTCAGAGATTTGCAAAGAGTGTGACTTTATCCATGTTACTAGTAGCCCAGAATACCTACAGTCAAACGGCCTTACTGAACGTGCAGTACAGAGTGCAATGCAATCGCTAGAGAGGTCAAAGTATGACAATACCGATGTCTCCTTGAATTTACTCAATCTCAGAAATATATCCCGTGACAACATACTCGGCTCGCCTGCGCAGAGACTTCTGTCTAGGCGAATCAGAACAACCTTGCCCTAGTAGTTCTAGTTTGTTGCTCCCTAATACCAAAAACAACAAAGCAATAAAAGTCCAACTTTTTAAGAAGCTTTCCTTTCAGAAGTCCATCTATGATAAAATGAGCAGATTTCTGTTTATGTTAAAAAATGGAGAGTGAAGATGCAAACGGCAAAAGGCTTTGATCGAATTGGTCAAGTGAGAGGTATATGTGCCAAGCCAAGGTCCTACTTAGTGGAATCTGAAGGTATAGAATACAGGAGAAACTGCAGGCATCTTCTTCCTGTATCAGGAATGATATCGCTGCATCATACCCATGATACAGACTCTAAATCTCAGAGTAACGCTGACAATGTTCATATCGAAGAACGTGTTTCAGTATCCAGTCCTGTTCCTGATGATGCCCCAGTTGTCCCCAAAGTTGAACATTCCTTGAAGGCAGTCCCCATTGCTGGATCCAATTCTGACTTCTATGTTACTCAATCAGGTCGTACTTCTAGACCTAGTGTAAAATACACCGCAACCTAGACATGATTTCTTTATATGTGTCTGATTTTGTATGTTTTGTATGTGTCTGATTTTATATAACTGCATGTCATTAAATACTGTCATTTCGTATAAGGACTATTACTCAGAGAGGGAGGATGTAGATCAGAGTGTGTGCATGTACCTTTAAGAAGCATTTCCAGATGTAATACGTACATATAAATAGTGAGCACGTGCAGACAGCTGTGCCATTGTGTGGGAACAGCCAGAGTATTAACATGTACGAGTGTGGTAGTCAGTCTGTTTATAAGTTTATGTAAGTTTAAGTTACAAAGTCTCATTGCTGATGTGTTTGTCTGTAATAAAGCTGCTTGAATTGAATCCACAACCGCTTGTCTGTTTTATCCTGACCAGACGAGTGACAGCTGCCTTTGTCAGTAGGTAAGAAAGCTTGTGGCAAGTGTCAGTAAGGTATTAATTTTTACAGGTGACATTATTGATATTTGCATATCCTGCTCTATTACAGGAGATTTACTGATACTGACAAAGAATTAACCTTTGGAGGAGGGCGGGTTCAAGGAATCATAATCGTTATCAATGACACAAATCTTCCGCCGTCTAACAAATTGTGTTTGTGTTGCTGATCATTAGCCATTGACGTCCTAATATTAATAAACAAAAATGTCTATTATCAGGCTGTTTCTGAGAGTGACCATAGGCATTCCTTTGCCTTTCTAGGTGGTCTTAGCAACTCTTTACAAAGAAGAGACTTTTATTGAGTTATTGAAGGAGTTTAAGTTATCATATCATTATTTTTTTATTTAGTTACTTACTTACTTATGTTTATCAGAGTAGAGCCCTACTTGACCAATTTCATCTTCAGCTACACAATGCAAGAGGAACACAGAAACACTGAAAATGTTAACTAAATAAGACAAGAATAAAGCAATGGAAATATATAATATATACATTATTCTGAATATAAGTATATAAAGGCGAAGGACGTATATAGTGTTGGCAATCTACATACACATACGTAGGAGCTACAAATACAGGAACAATTAAAAAAAATGAAAAAAGGGGAATGTGACTGGGGAAATCACTTAATGAGGAAAGGAAAGATGGAATACACAATAAGATGGACACATCACTTCGGAGGGCCTGGCTACTTAGGTGATGTGGGATATGCAATAAGATGGACACATCACTTCGGAGGGCCTGGCTACTTAGGTGATGTGGGATACACAATAAGATGGACACATCACTTCGGAGGGCCTGGCTGCTTAGGTGATGTGGCCTGAGGTTGCTTCTTTGAAAAGATGGGTTTGCACTGAGTTCTGAACATAGTACAGGATAAGTGTTTTAGTTGGAGAGATGATTGTGGGAGTTTAGGTGAGAGAAAACAGAAACCATAGTTTGTACATTATACCTTTGTTTTGGGAGCGTGTAGAATTATTCTGTGCAGAAGTGATTGTAGGTATTTAGGTGACAAAACAGAGGAGATATATTTTTTGCATTATAGATTTGTTATGGAAGATTGTGTGCATATGTAATCTGATGTAGCAGGAGGGGATTTTGTGGTAGGTTTTGCTGCCAATGTGAAAATGTGTCAGACTGTAAAAGCTTTAAAAAAAAAAAGAACTTAGTAAGAGGTTAGCTGTTTGTTTTAATGGAAGTCAATTGAAGGAGTCATATTCTTGCCTAAGTTAGTTGATAATAAATCTGGATTTTTTTTTTTTTTTTGGAAATGGTTGATAAAGGTCATTGTGTTTCTTTGGAAGTTGCAGCTAGTAACAGAAGGCTATTTTCTAGGTGCGAAAAAAGGAGATTCCTTTGCCAGAGGTGGATGTAGCAGAAAAAGGATTGTCAATGTAATACCTTAAGTCTCAAAAAGAATAAATAATTTACTTTCACTTCTGGTTTTCTCAATGTGTGCATGAGGTCCAAGATTTGGTCAAGCCAGATTTCTAGGAATTTGAAGAAGGTGGTTGTCTGTATTGTTGCAATGCTCAAATCTTTAATTTCCAAGATGTTACAGAAATTTTCAAGTTTGTGAAATGTTGCAGATGCCATTGTTTTTGTCTTAGTAGCGTTAATAGAAATGAATTATTGCTTTATTTAGCAAAAGAACATTGTTTTGTAGATGGCTTCATATTTCAGATGAACATAATGTCGTGTGAAAATAGGATTTGGGGGAAAGTTAAGCAGGTAACTAGGGAGTTTGTTGATATAGACAGAAAAAGGACAGGGGCGGGGACACAGCCTTGAGGGTCAACTCTGAGAAAAGGAGAGGGAGAGGTCATTGCAAGGGGAGTACAAAAGCAGCATTAGTTTTGGGAACATGCGAAGACAAAGTAAAGTAAAAAATACTTAGTCCCTGTTCAAGAAAAATTGCTTTTGATAGCTACAAGCACAATTCAGACTGCCTTGTAGATGCAGTTTCTGCATTAAGTTCATTGGTAGTTACTATGCTATCGGCCCAAGAGCCATTTTAAGCCTATCCAAGCTTACCCCAAATTTATCAAAGTGGAGAGAAAAGTGCTTAACTCTCTTTTTAATAAACATCTGGCTTGGCTTTGTTCCAATTCGTGGTTCATTAGTAATAGACCAGAATTTGTTTTTCCATCTTGTGCTGCCTGGGTCTACATGGACCTTATTTTTTGTTTAGATCTACACGTCAAGCACTCACAGGCTGTCCCTGTCCATTAGGGCACACGGACCAAACTGGAGCAAATTTGGAATTTCCCATCCATTGTTCCAAGTTATATTTGAATATGGTTAAGGATGAACTTTGCTTCCCATGGTTGGAAAGCCTGTTCCTAAAAAGGGATACTCTTTGAGGCATATACCCATCCCTACAACATGTACTATTTATTTCACAGACAAGGTTAAAGTGCTGAAAATGGTATCCATAGAACCAGAATGCAAAACTGCTTACGCCCTTTCAATCTTTCTTGCCCTTTTAAAATTAGTGGCTTTCCACTTAGACAGCTAAAGCTTTAGTTACCCCCTTTTCATATCTAACTGCTTCGTGCATACTGCAGTGCCTAGGGTGCTTAGCCCCTTGCTCTTCACCATCCTCATCCATGACTGTACTGCAAAACATAACTCAAACCATATTATAACATTCGCTGATGATACCACAGTTGTGGGTCTCATTAGTGCTGGGGATGAACATAACTACAGGGATGAGGTGAACATTGACTGCCTGGTGTCACAGGAGCAATCAGGACCTCAATGTTAATAAGACCAATGAAATGATTATGGACTTCAAGAGAAAGGCAACAGTTCGCCAAACACTCACTATCAAAGGGGAGGTAGCAGAGAAAAGTCAAAACAACCAAGTTCCAGGGCCTTTACATCTCAGATGACCTCTCCTGGACTGTTAATACCAACCATATAGTCAAGAAGGCTCAACAGAGGCTTCACCTCCTGAGAAAGCTCAAGAAGGCCAGGCTCCCGCTGTCTGCTCTTACCACTTTCTTACAGGGGAGCTATCAACAGCATCCTCACTAGCAACTTCATAGCATGGTTCGGCAATTGCACAGTTGCTGAGAAGAAGAAACAACAGAGGGTGGTGAGGATGGCTGAGAAAATCGTGGGTACAAACATTTTTCTCTTCAGGAGATTTTCTTTACAAGAGCAAGAAAGAAAACATACAAAATGCTAGCTGATTCGACCCATCCAACCCACAACTGGTTTTCACAACTTGTGTCTGGAAGAAGGTTCCGCTGTAGGACTACCAGACTGAGTTTGTATCCTGCAGCTGTGAGACTTATTAATACAGGCACCAACCATAATACCTGACACATCGAAGCCTCTTTTTTTCATTTAATCCTGCTGCTCTGAGCAATTACTGCCAGCACTCCTATTATAAATGTGATGGCTATACTGAGTCACTGTCTAAGGTTAACAAGTGCAATATGGTAACTAAACAGCTGCTATTCACTAGTCTCTATTTATTCTATATCATAACAGTGTAGGGGTTTGGTGGTGGGTATTTATTTATTGTTTATCATTGGATAATGGGTATTGAGTGCGTTTATGTAACGTGACCTACCTCTCGCATGTCATACACGTTATTTACTTTCTTATGTTATTCTCTGATACCGCTGTGTCTATATAGGTTCATAGGTTAGTAGTAAGCTAACTGCCCTTGCGAGCCATTTTAAGCCTAGCCAATCATTCCTTGTGAGACTCAAACCCTGCACCTTGTGATTGTAAGGCAAACACCTTAACCATTAGGCCACCCTCACAACCCTATTATTTGCATTGCATTTCTCTCATGAGCTGACATTTGTAATTTCATTTAGGCTGCACTTTAATCATCTTAAATGACAATAAAGTTTCTTTGAATCTTTGATATTAACCCATTTTTTTCATCTTTCCTTTAAACATCTATTATAAGACCACCAGTTGTTGGAGAGCCCACATTCTGCCTCTCAGTAGTAATCTTGGGCTTAGTGCTTCTGTTTTCTCCTGGTGAGAGAAGGAATGCAGGGACATTATTTCATGGAGACTGCTGATCACCAGAAAGTCTAATAACTGCTTCACAGGTGACAGTTAGGATACTCCTGACATTGCTTTATATTCTCATTCTAACTGTCTAATCAATAAAAAGGGTCTGTTGCCATGGATATGAACTTTCCTACTATCTCCGACCATTACCACCTTGGTGGATATGGGCATCCTGAGGCAATGAAGAAATTGTCTCATGTTTACTGATAACCAGTTAATTCTCAAACAGACTGATATGGTATGTGAGAGATGTATTTGGACAATGTCACTGGAGGCAAAGCTGTCACATAAAAGCACTCCTAATGTCAAAACATTTGCTAATAGTTCTGACAATGGGAGATACTGCCAGCACAGCTATCTGGAAATTTGTAAATAATTATATGTCATTTGTGAATATCAACATGATTCATATAAGATGTTTGTGTTACAACTTCTTCTCATGTGTATATCAAACTGTATGTGTGTTAAAAAGGTATTTTATAAAGTGCTTGTACTTAAGATGTAACCACAGTGTACCCTGCTGGAAGAGAACAGAAATATACATGCACTATTGTAGCTGTTTAAATGTATATATTTTAACAGCAGAAACTGGAATACAGAGAGTTAACTTCAGAAAAATAGCTGAAATTAAATTACTTTATGGCTGTGCAATAAAAGATGGTATATTTCAGTTTTCAATATAGCTAGACACAGAGTCTGGGCTGAAAAGCTTTCTGTCTTGTCTTCGGATTGAACTAATTCCTACCTCTGAATGTATGAAGGAATGCAGTTTTTTACAACTTCAGCATCTGCCAAAGATCTGAGGTCTATGTATTTTTACAGGTAGATGCTAAATGCTGACAGCTTCCAGCAGTGGGGATTTCACCTGGGATAGAGTCAGATGACACAAAATGATGTAATTCTGCAAGCTATCCCAGCAGTAATATTTAAGATACTAATTTGAGAACTCTCTTAGAGAAACGGTGCATTCTGTATTCTATCCTGGACCTGACAAGAACAATTCACCACACATCTGCCTTGCTCTCATGAAGTAAGTTTCTAGGGGATAGTATATAGTCTTAGATATAGTCAGCAATATATCCAAGCTTAGTTTATATATTTTTCTTTATTTATTTCAGACTGTCCTGCAATGTTGCTTAAAAATTTCATGGGTTGGAACTCTGATGTCACTGTGAATATATACTGAATATTTTCTTGTTCTTTTATTATTTATTATTAAATATATTTAAACCTTTCATTGTGGCAGATCTGTGGAGAGATATTTAAGTTTTGAGAGTACTTGCATATTTATTTGCTGACACTGTGTGGGGCACTCCTAATAGCTTTACTCTTGGTCAAACTACCATTTGTGTTAATATTATATTGCACATTAAGACTGGGCACCCTTTGTTAAGAGCTTTAAAGTAGCTGATAAAGAGTTGGCTGGTGGCAGTGATAACTGCTTTATTATCTGGGCAAAAGGGGACATAGCTAGTAAACTTGTGCCAGCCTTTCCCAGGTGTGTGTGTGTGATGTGTGTGTGTGTGTGTGTGTGTGTGTGTGTGTGTGTGTGTGTGTGTGTAAATCAAACCTCAAAGAGTGTGTGTGTCAGATACTTGGACAGAGACATGAAGCACTGGCTGGACAGAGAGGGTGCTGGAGGTCTTGGCTTGGCCACTCAGTTGAGATCTCAACTGTACAGCTGTGCCAGTGGGAGTCTTATTGGGGATCTGGAGAAAGATGGATAAACCAGCCCCTAACTCAATGTGGTCTCTGTGTGCTCTTAAGGGAAATTGTACTTGATGCAGAGAGCTGCATCTGGAAATAGTGTGTGTGCACTGGTTATCCTCCCACTGTAAGTCCCCCACTGGTGCCAGTGGTGAGGATTGAAGCTTCTTCATTACTGGTCCAGTAGTGGGTCATCACATTATTGGTTGGCAACAGTGGGATCACCACATGACATATTGGAATTCAGTGGTATGGATATTGAACTCCTGTAGCCTGTAAACAGTGGTCACTAAAGAAGGTGTTTGTACTCTCAAGCAGCCACACAGTGAACAGAGTTTCATATCACAATAGTTTTATTTAATTATTTATTTGTTGTTAGCTTAGTTAGTCAGGGAGAGCAGGCAAGGATGTCAGCAGAGGACTATGGCAAGCTGACAAGGAGCCAGTTGGTTGAGATGTGCCAAGCCAAAGGAATGGGGTATACCAACCTGACTAACACAGAAATTAATGTAGCCATGGTCACAGCTGCATCACAGACCAGCAACCAGGAAGACAACCAGAATGGCCTTGGGGATGTACAGCTCTCAGAATATAGACAGTTCATCCTTTCCACAGAGGACTTAAAAATCTGTCTGAAGTTAGAGAGACTTGAACTGGAGGACAAACGTTTGGAAATAGAATCAGCAGAGAGACTGCAGTGTTTAGGTGCTGAAGAAAATGAGAGACTGAGATGTTTGGAGGCTGAAGAAAATGTGAGGCAGAGGCAACATCAAAAGGAGATGCTGACTCTTCACCAGGGTCATGGAGGTAATGGGGAAGGGAGTAACCAAACCCCAGAAGCAATAAAGATCAATAAATTTCTTCCACAATTTACAGAGGGTGATAATTTTGAGTAACAGTAAAATGTTGACCAAGGGCTCTGGGTACGGTTCCTGATACCCTTACTCCATGGTAAAGCTGTAACTGCTGTTTCTAAATTGTCTGATACCAACTGCTTAAATTATAAAACAGTTAAAAATGATTTATTACAGTATTTTATGTTAAGACCTGAAGCTTATAGAAAAAAGTTTATGAGCATAGACACAAGGCAGATGAAAGTGTGTGCAAATATGTTGCTGAACTAAGCAGTTATTTTCATAGGTGGGTGAGTGAGTGTCAGGTCACCACTTCTGAAGGACTGGCAGACATTTTGGTGAGGGAACAAGCCCTTAGCACTTTGCTTGAGGACATGAGAACCTGGTTAGTGGATAGAGAATGTAACACAGCAGATGAGTTGGGGAAAAAAGGAGACCTATACCTAGCAAGCAGGGCATCACTGCACAGGAAAGGGATACCCACTGTTGTTCATGGGTCTCAAGGAACCCATGGTAGGCAGTTTAAACCACCCCAACAGAGTCTGCCAGTAGCAGGGGAAGCCACTAGTCCAGGTACACATCCAAGACCAAGGGTTAAATATTTTAAATGCAACCAGTGGGGCCATGTAGCATATAAGCATCCATGGAGGCAAGGTGAGGAACAAAAGGTGGGAGAGCCAGTAAGTAGGAATGACAGAATGCCAGCAGTAAGTCATCTGGAGAAAACAAGGGTACCAAACTACCACAAGAGGTATATCCTATCTTAGTAGATGGGAAACAGGCCACTGCTAAGAGAGAGACAGCCTCTGACCTAACCATTGTGAAGCCTGCAATGGTTAAAGAGGAGCGCTACTTGTTTGGGTAGTCTAGTCCCATCAGATCTTTAGGAGGGACCCCATTGCAAATACCTTTGGCTAGGGTTGACCTTGAGTGGGAGGGTGGAGAAGGAAGTAAGTTGGTGTGTTTGAGGATATCCCTGAAGATGCCCTGATAGAAAATCATTTTTATAATGCAGTACCTTATGTGCATGCAGTTACATGCAGTCAGGCTTGGAAACAAGCATGTGAGTTTTGTACCCTGGGGGGAACCCAGACAGACCACAAAGTTAAAGTCAGGACTGCTGAGGTGGCTACTTCACCTGTAGCAGTGAGACTGAAGGTGAGCCACAGCTGCTTGTAGGTATTGATGTTCCCTTGGACAAAGTGACTGCAAGGGCAGAGGTGAGTAGTAGTCCCCAGGCTGACAGTGAAGCACTGCTGTCAGAGGATACCAGACTTCCTGTGGAAGGGGAGCTGGGAAGAGTTACAAAGAGAGAGTTGAGACAGGCTCAGCTCTCAGACCCTACATTTCAAGGCTTGAGGGAGGTAGCCTGGGAGGCACCTGTAGGCAAGGCAGGAGACAAGGTCAAAGCTCCTTTGGTGCCTTTGCCTGTGATTGAAGAGCCATTTCAGAGGGTAGCTATGGATATTGTGGGGCTTCTGAGTACCCCAAGTTCCACAAGAAAGAAGTAATCTTAGTTAGGTGAGGTGCTAGGCAGACTACATAGGGCAGGGTTGATCATTAAGCCCAGTGTCAGGTGGGTATGGCAGAGGTCTCCTATCAGGAGCATAGAGGGAGTCATGGTAAGATCAGACCAGAACCTGCCAAAGTGGAAGCCATTCAGACAAGGCTTGCCCCTGTTACCAAAAAGCAGGTGAGGGCATTCTTAGGGACAGCAGAGTATTACAGAATGTTTGTCCTTAATTATTGTACCATACCTGCTACCTCACAGATCTGACAAGGAAAATCAGGCTAGATAAGGAAGTGTGGACCTCAGCATGCAAGCAGGCATTCCAGAAGCTTAAAGGAGCTTTGGGAGGACCCCCTGTGTTAGCCAGTCCAGATTACAGCAAAGAACTTGTTGTGCAGGTGGATGCTTCAAACCATGGGGTGGGGGCTGTACTCAGCCAGGTTTCCTTAGAGGGAGAAGAACACCCAGTGGTATATCTTAACCATTGGCTTCAACCATGCTATTGAGGTGTAGAAAAGGAATTTCTAGCCATAGTGTGGCCACTGCAGAAACTTCAGACTTATCTGTATGGAAAGAAATTTACCGTAGTTACAGACTATAGTCCCTTAACATGGCTACATCGAGCCAGCCAGCAAAATGCCAAGTTACTAAGGTGGAGCCTATGGGTACAGACATATGATATGACAGTGCAGCACCACAGTGGGATTAGCAATGCCAATGCAGATGGGCTCTCAAGACAGGGTATGGGGTAATGTATTCCCAGATAGGCACATCCCTCTCAATCAATGTTTCTCAAATCAAAACCAAAACAATCTAAATATATTACTGCTCAATGCTAGGAGTCTAAGCAAAAAAAACTCCACTCCCTAGAAGCTCTCTTTACCCTAGAGAATGCAGATGTCTTTGTGGTCACTGAGACATGGAGTAAAGCCACACAGAGCACACCAACAGTGCAAGGTTATAATGCCTTCCACACACTTAGACCAGCTACTACACAGGCAGGGACTAAAGGTGGAGGTGTCTCTATTTACATCAAAAATAAATGTACCTCAAGGCTGGTCAAACAGGACAATTCTCTTGAGCTGCTCTATGTTCAAATCACCATAGGAAAAATCCAATACCACTTCTTTGCAAGCTATAGAACCCCCTGTATGACCCAGGAACCCCATACCATACCATATATTTAAACTTATCTGAAACACTCACCATCCAACCCAATACCATATTCATGGGTGACTTTAATTACCCCACAATTAACTGGGAATTCTATATGACACCAAACATACAGGCACAGAGATTCCCAGATTTTGTAAACACAAACTCTCTGGACCAGACAGTCAATACACCAACCAGGGGTGCAACCATACTGGATCTGATCCCCACCCCCTACTGTAATGCCTTCCCTGGTAAGGTCAGACCACAAAATGGTCTCCTTTGAAGTAAAAACAAAACCTTGACCCCCAGCTAAACCTGGAATATTCAGGAACTACTCTAAGGCTAACTTCCTACTATGAAGTGATAACCTGGAAAAATTTTAAGCCTCATAAACCTTGACAACACTGCTGCCTGTGCAGAACTGTTCACAGAAATCCTGTACGAGCATGTTAATAGCTGCATAGAGGCAGCTGTACCCACCAGAAGAAGTACAGAACTAAATCAAAGAATAAGCCCCCCTGGTGGAATCACAAAATCAATTGGTTGTATAACAGGAGGAAGAAAATCATGGCAAAAATTAGGAGGTGCTGCACCCAGCAGGATAAGAGCACTCTCAGCAAACTAACTAAACAAACAACTCAGAGAACAAATAAAGTCTACCAAAGCTAAATTTGAGGTAAAATTGGCCTCCTAGGCCAAGGACAGCTACAAGGCATTCTTTAGCTATGAACACATCCACAAAGGCAATACACAAATGTGTGCACAGCTCATTGTAAATGGAGCCACGTATACTGAGCCAGAAGATATAGCAAACCTACTGGCCAATAAATTCAGATCCAACTTTACCCCTCTCTCATCCTCAACCTTCCCTCAGGAAATACTATCAAATATAACTCCCCCTGCTATCACTAGGGAACAGGTCCTTAACGCTCTCTGTAAGGGCAAGAATATTGCATCAATGGGCCCAGACAATATCACAGAATGCCTTCTAAATAGCATGAAACATGGCCTATCAGGCCCTCTGGAATTGCTATTTAACTGTATCCTCCAAAAAGGCTTCATGCCTCATCAATGGAGAAAAGCAACAGTCATCCCTCTGCACAAAGTTGGGATATCCATAGACCTGGGAAACTACAGACCCATAAGTCTCACTAGTCTTATATGTAAAGCAATGCAAAGAATTATCACAGAAATGATCAATAGTTAACCTCCAGACACTGGGCCCAACCCAGTTTGGTTTCATCAGGGTCAGTGACAAACTTCATGGCACCCATGCAGACGGGGTCTGAAAGTTCGACTGCTGAATCCTACACTAAGGCACTGTATGAGTACATCTACTCATGCATGGATCATGCCATCCCAAATAGAACTAAGATGCCCCCCTCCAAAAAAAGGAAGCCAATCTGGTGGTCCCCTGTCATAAACAAACCATACAACAGAAGGAAGAAACTGTTGCAGAAAAGAGGAAAATCCCAGGATGCAAAAAACTCCCTTACCAGCCTCAGTAAGAAGCTGAGATCCCTCATAAAATCCTCAAAAGCTAGTTATGAAAATAAAATTGCCAAAGATTCCAAAGACAACCACAAGACATTCTACAGTTATGTCAAGAATCTAAATGGCAATGCTCAGATCTGCTCTGAGCTTCAACAGAATGGCATTAAATATACTGATCCCAAGGATATTGGCAATATCCTGGCAGATCGATTTAGTGCCAACTTCATCCCCCCTCACCCCCTAAAGGGCCCATTTCAATACCAAAAGATTGCCAAATTCCGTTAATTATGGCCACACAGGTAGAAACCGCACTCTCCAAAGCTAAGAATACAGCATCCATGGGACAAGATGACATCCCGGGCTGTGTACTACATGAACTGCAAAATGAAATGGCTCCTCACCTAAGTGTCATGTTTAATCATAGCCTCACCTCAGGCTTCGTGCCCACTGAGTGGTGCACAGCTACAGTTATCCCACTCCACAAGGGGGGAATCCATCTTGGATCCCAGGAACTACCATCCCATCAGTCTGATGAGCCTGATCTGCAAGGGCATGGAATGCATTATCATGGAACTTATAAACAAAGACATTGGCAACCTTCAAACACTGGGCCCCACCCAGTTTGGGTTCATGAAGGGCAGATCTTGTCTCCTGAACCTGATTGACTTCTTTGAATCAGTCTCCAGAGCTGTGGACGAGGGTAAGGCAGTCCACACAGTCTATCTGGACCTTGCCAAGGCCTTCAACACCATCCCCCACTCTGGAATCATAGATAAACTTACTAAGATGGGCATAAATCCCTACGTCACTCGATGGGTTGCCAACTGGCTTACTGACAGAACCCAGACTGTAAAAGTAGCCGACTCCAAATCCAGCTCCAGACAAGTGACAAGTGGAGTATCTCAGGGTTCAGTCCTGGGACCACTTTTGTTTGGCATCTACTTCTCTGAAGTACTTGCCAACACTAAGGGACTCTGGCTAACAAAGTTCACAGATGACTGCAAACTGGGAGCCATTATTGAATCTCCAAATGATGTGGATATTCTACAAAAGGGCCTTACAGAAACAGATGCTTGGTGCCAGAGCCATGGGCTCAAGCTTAATGCCAAGAAATGTATAGTTACCCCCTTTGGGAAAAACCATGTACCCATGAATTACCACATAGGTGGCAGTACACTAAACACTGAAAGTGTCATGAGAGACTTAGGGACACAGGTGGACAGTGGTCTCACCTTCGATAACCACATCGCCACAACAGTCAGAAAATCCTTCTATGTGGCACACCTCATCACTAAGGGCTTTTTATCCAGAAAAAAGGAGGTCATTGTCCCACTGTACTCATCCTTCATTAGACCCATTATAGAGTATAATGCCCCATTTGGCATTTACCTCACAAGATATCTGCAATAGCTGGAAAGGCCACAGAAATACCTCACTAAAAGAATCACAGGCCTAAAGCAGATACCATGTTTCTGTAAGGCCCTTTTGTAGAATATCCACATCATTTGGAGATTCAATAATTGCTCCCAGTTCTGTTTTTCTGTCTTACTATTCTGAAAGTATTAGCCTGATAAGTTCAAGGTTGTTACGATCGCTTATTCAGTATTTGTGAAGGCTGTGTCAATAAGTGCTAAGTGCACAGTAGATAATACTGGTTAGAAGGAGATTTTCCTGTTGTTTCTGACTTAGTTGTTCTGAAATACTTTTTCTGACACGTTCAAAGTGCCGGAAATGTGTTAGGATCAACTTTTTAAATTAGAGCAACTTCGGCTAAAGTTAATATCTGAATCTGGGATGTAGACTTGTTTATGACAACTGTCAACTTACTATGCAGCAACAAAAGCTAGTCTTCCCCCTTAGGACAAATAGCTGCGGTCACGGCCGTTTACCAGCTGTAGCGTGGGCGACCCTTACAATATTAATAATATAGCTGTTATACCTATATAATGGTAATGTCTTTGCTGCGTTAAACATTGTAGTGCAGATACACATACTTATAATTGTTGTAAGGTGCTGGATGTAGGTCGGCAACTGGTTATCTAACAGTGTAACTTGAGTTACATTTAAACACCATGATATGCTCGGCAGGCTTGCTATTTGCTAAGGAATGCTGTAGACTTTATGCCTGCTAGCAGCCGTAACTCTCATCCTAGTGTCATTTTACAGCAATTCCTGTTACTTTTTATACTTTGTTCATGAATTATGGCTGCGCTGTTGTTTTACCTCATATGCATTTGAATTAGATGGTTATTTTAAAGTGATGTGCTACATGCTGTCTTATTGAACCTATAAAGATTGTACTGCTAGATATTTGATAAAAAAACTGCAAGCCCGCTTATGAGATTGTTAGCTTCAAATGAATTAGTGGATGCTCTACTTTTTACTGTTATAACTAATGTCTTATTATCATATATTGTTATTATTAGTTTCTTGCTACTTATCACTACTGTTGTCTCTCTCTTTCCTACAAGTACCCTGCTCCTCACTGTGCTGTTCCTGACCACATTTTTTCTGAGAACCTACCTAACTGGTGAAAAAGGACCCGCTCAACAACTACCTGTGGCTTCCTCTCCCAGCCTCTACTCCCAGCTCCCAGCTTCAAGGATTTCAGAAAGTATGTTATCTGTGTCCTACCTGTAAAACTTACCACCATTCACTGTTGCTTAAGGGTTCAAAGCTCATCCTGAGCCAGGTTGTCCAGCAGCCTCCCCCCATACTTGCTACCTTGTACTCTAAACGCCTTTCCCACCGGTTTTTACCCCTTCTTCTAGCTTCTCCCACCCTGAACTAGAACTAAACCCCCCCCCCTTACTGCAACTGCGTGCTATTCTAGCTTTGCCCAGTAGAGGGCGCTCCTGTCCCTTCCATTATCTCTCCTGCTCACCCATTTTATTCTGCTTACTCCATTGCACTGCTCTGACCTAAAACTACTTTGTTACTTCTCACTGTACCCTTTATTCTAGTTTACCACACTTCCATGTTCTTCTTAGACACTCCATACTTATCCCTGCTCTTTCCCTCTTCAGGCTTACTACACTTACCTGCAGTATTCAGCTCTGCTGACTGATTGTTTCTCCTCCTGCTGCTCTGCTCTTTGTCTGTTTCTACCTGCTCCATTCGCCCTGCGGGCTCACTCTGCTCCCCTACCCTACCCCCAATTCCCACCCACCCCCACTGCTCCTACACTTATACTTCACTAACCACTCCTCCTTCCCATCCTATCCTATCACCCACCTTTCCAATTCCAAGCCACTCTCCTATCTCACCCTACTAATTATAACAACCCATTCCATTATTAAATCACCCTATTCCTTATTTAACACAACTACCACTTCCATCTATCCACTTCTTTCCTTCACAACTCTTCCTTACTAACTCCCCCAATCTCTCACACTTATTTGTACCCTACTCTATCCCTTTCACAACTCACATCTTCTTTCTACTTCATCTTCTTTTACTAACTTTTCCCTACTTAAAACTACTCCATACCATGGCCCCATCAAATAAACATATCCCCTTAAACATACTACTCTTAACCACCACAATAACCTCCCTTACCATACCTTACTTACTCACCCACTTAGAATATCTTTCTCTCCCTGAACAAAACCATTACATCCGGCAAACACTAACACCCTCTTTCAACTGCTCCCTTGACCACAGCAACATTACCTGTATGTCCAGCTATATGCTACCTAAATTCCACAGAGCAAACCACATTACCTACCTCCCTTCCAAAAAGACTCTTTATAACCACTTTAAACTCCTTAAATCTCTACAACACCCCCAGCAACACCCCCTCATAGATGGTGATATTCACCCAAATCCTGGCCCCAGTAACAACTATGCCAACAACCAAATCAATTTAACATCACCTACAGTCTCTACACTAACTAAACCATGCAACTCCCTCTTTATAGGCCACCTTAATATTAGAAGTGTTAACAATAAAATTTCCCATCTACATGCTCTCCTTGATGTTCACTCATTTGACATACTATGTCTCACAGAAACCTGGCTTAAACCATCTACTCTAGACCAGGAAATTTCTCCTCCAGGATATAGCATCCTTAGAAACGACCGAAAAACCAAAAAAGGTGGAGGGATAGCCATTCTCTATAAATCTAACCTCCAAATTTCCCCCATTAATGATCTTCCATCATTTGCCACCAATTCAGAAATCCTAACTGCCAAACTCCAAATCAATAATTCCAAATCTATCTACCTTCTCTGTATGTATCTACCCCCAGGTAATAATACCAGTACACTCGAGAACCTACTTAATCACCTCCCTACCCAACTTCCCCAGGAGACCATTGTGCTTGGTGACTTTAACATTGACTGGTCCAATTATAGTGCTATGAAACCTACCAATCACATAAACCTTTTTGGTTTCACACAATTAATAACAACTCCCACAAGAATCCACAAACCCAGTAACAAGGAAACTACTCTGGATTGGATCCTTATTAATAGTCACCCTAACAATTACACTCCAGGAACCCTTCCTGATGATATTAGCGACCACAAGCTTACCTACATTATCAGACAAAAAGTCCATCAACCTACCACTCATAACATCAAAACCTCTCGCTCCAAAAGATTCTTTAATCCTGAGAGCTTCTTAACAGAGTTACAAGCATGTGGCTGGTCACCTCTCTTCCATCTAGAACTTGATGAATCCATTACCTACTTTAATACTAACGTTCTTCAAATCCTTGACTGCCATGCTCCTATACGCACAACTAGAATGAAAACTAAATCTGCTCCATGGCTCACAAAACAAACCAGGCAGAAGATACTCCTTAGAAATAAAATCTGGGTAAAATGGAGAGCTACCAAATGCCCAACAAATCACCTTCACTATAAATAGCTAAGGAATGCCACCAAGAAGGATATTCTTCAAGATAAAAAAGATTTCTATCTGCAACTACAACAAAGAAACCAACATTCCCCTCAAAAGTTTTGGTCAGGAATAAACAAACTCCTTCAGCCAGGGAACACCACTACTCCAGACCTGACTGGCTTCAACCATAATAACTCCACCCAGATCCCTGATGCCTTTAATAACTATTTTACCGAAGCCATTCTAACCTTAGCTAAATCCTTACCACCTCTCACTACTTTCCAAACTAACACCTGCAATAGTTCCTTACCTACCTTTCAAATACAACCTGTATCTACATCCCTAATCTGTAAACTACTTCAAAAACTTAAACCTTGCATCCCTTCTGCTGACCTTCTCCCATCTGAATTCCTACAAATACCTGCAAAAGCCATAGCATATCCAATCTCCATCATTATCAACAGAACCATTTCAGAAGGCAAAATACCTACTCTATGGAAAATATCCCATGTTATCCCACTACATAAAGGTGGTCCTTCTACTGAGCTTTCAAACTATCGCCCTATTGTCTTACTTTCACCTTTAGCTAAGATCATGGAAAAGTGTATTCACAAACAATTACTTAATCACTTACTACAAAACAACCTTCTCGCAGACTGCCAGCACAGCTTTCGACCATTCCATATAGCACATCAACTGCCCTCTTATCCTTTACATATTCCATTAATAAAAATCGTAACAATAACTCTTTCTCCTCTGCCCTATTTATTGACCTGTCTAAAGCCTTTGATATGGTTAACCATAACTTACTACTAGACAAACTAATTGCCCATTCTCTCAACCCTCAAGCTATACAATGGTTTAGGTCATATCTGGAAAATAGACAGCAAGCTGTACTTTGGCAGAACAATTTGTCTTCACTACTACCAGTCAATATCGGAGTACCCCAGGGCTCTATCCTAGGTCCCCTTCTCTTTTCTTTATTTAGTAACAATCTACACAACGCCATACCTCAAGCCACATTTATTCAATACGCTGACGGCTCCACCTTAATCTGTACTGCCAAGAATATAGCCACTCTCCACTCCCTTACCCAATCTGTTTTTCAAAATGTTGATAACTGGTTTATGCAACACTGTCTCCTCCTAAATCCTAAAAAAATGAAATTACTGCTTTTCACCCCTACTCACAAATCACCTACTCCATACTTCACTATAACCTCCAACAATGGTACTAACATTAGCCCAGAAACTACTACTCGCCTTCTAGGAGTAACTATTGATAATCATCTCAGCTATGATGAACACATCAACTCCACTATAAAGTCTGTTAATAGAAAACTTGGTACCCTCTATAGGATCAAAGCCTTCCTTACCCCTTCTGCTAAGAAAACTATTGCCCAAACCCACCCCACCTCATTTCTACCCTTTTCTATGCCTCAGTCATATATACCAACCTGTTCAAAAATAATCTCTTGAAACTCTCCATCTGTTATAATAGCATAGCTAGACTTATCACAAGCTCCCCCTTTAAAACTCACCACTGCATTAACCTCCAACAACTAGGTTGGCTAGAGTTAAAAAACCATATACTCTATCAACAATTACTTATTACACAAAAAATCCTATACCACCCTAACAACACCCCTATCCTTACTAATCTAATTACACCCTATACAAATCTTTCCACACTACGCTCTGCAAATAAGCTTCTAGTTTCCTCAAATAAAGCTAATAACAAAGCTGGGGATTCACTCTTTTCAAACACTGCAGGAAAAATCTGGAACCAGATTCCCTCAGAATTATCCACACTTGCCTCTACTTCTCTTTTTAAGAAACACCTTAAGGAACATCTAAAAACTCATTGGCTTTGCCCCTGCACTAACCCAGACTGATATCTGTCTCAAAACTACTATTCACCCCTTTTCCCTACCCCTTTAACCTAACTTTACAATTCGTATTACTTCCCCTTCTTTGAACGATGTGTATAACACCTGTGCACTCCTCCCTACCTGAGGCTTGCACATACCTTTACTGTGTGTTGAATAATGAACTACTGTAAAATCTCTACTTAACTTGCTATAATTTGAAATGTATTATTATAACTTTTTTAGACTAATTTTACTCTCTACTATACTCTTGTATGTTTATTAATTGTTAACTGTTGTAGTGCAAAAATGTATCACTAATTCCCTTTTTAAGACTAATACTAGATTGTGTTGTAATCCTTCACATGTCTATATATTGTTAACTTTCTCACTGTTCATGCTTGGAGCTTTTCTCCCCAGGCATCTACTGAAAATGGACATATATCCAGCTAGACTAGCCTGGTTAACAAATGTAAAATAAATAAATAAATAAATAAATATGCTGACCATCTAAAAAAACTCCAGCTATACTCTGTCATATTGTCTACTCAGAGGCAATCTCTGCTTAACATACAAGGCCATGTCAAACCCTGAGTTGTTGGACATGCTCCACTTAAAGGAATCCCAATGCCTCAGAGCCACACGCTCCAGGGATCTAAACCTTGTCATCACAATGAACAAAACATGCTGGAGGGATAGGTTCCTGACCCAGAGACTCCCCAGACACTGGAATAGACTGCCCGTACATGTCAAGCAGAGCGCCTCCTTGGCCCTCTTCAAAAGGAACCTTGACAATTGGATGGGAGAAAGGAAATTCACCCCTGGGATCATGTCAGTCTCCCTGCTAGACAGGGGTCCAGGGAAGTAAATATTGTGGGAAGAAATATCCAGGGAATTGTTATGACTAGGCTTGTATAGGCCCTAGGGCCAATAGCCTAGTACCAACCTATGAAACTATGAACCTATGTCTACTCATCTTGGTGGACTTCTTTGAAAAGGTCACCAAAGCAATGGATGAGAGAAAAATGGTTCCCACTGACCTGGCCAAAGCATTTGACACAATACCCCACTCAGGCATTGTTGACAAACTGAGGTTAAGTACGAACCCATATGTCACCTGGAGGATAGCCAACTGGCTCACAGTCCTCACCTAGGAAGTTAGAATTGAGGAGTCTACCCTTACAAAGAGGTTCATCACTAGTGGAGTCCCTCAGAGATCCATCCTTGGATCACTCTTTTTTGGTATTTACTTCCCTGAAGTCAAGACCAACATCAGTGGTCGCTGGCTGATTAAATTTGCAGATGATTGCAAATTAGGAACAGTCATTGAATCCCACCCCAACACGGATGTTCTGCAGGAGGGGCTGACACAGACAAACAACTGGTGTCAGAGCCACGAACTAAAACCAAATGCCAAGAAATGCATAATAGTATCCTTAGGGAAATCATTTGACCCTGGTAACTATCATATTGACAAATACACCAATTACAGTTCATCCAAGGAGACACAGACAGCAATCTAGCCTTTGACCATCACATGTCTACAGTAGTGAGGAAATCATTCTATGTTGCACAACTTATAAACAAAGGTATGGTATCAAAGTCCAAGGAAGTCATTGTTTCACTGTATTTGGCATTCATCAGATCTATCATTGAGTACAATGCCCCTGTGGTGTGTACCTAACCAGGCATATCCAACAATTGTAATGTCCACAGAGGTTCTTCTCCAAAAGAATACAGGGCTCAAGTAAAATGTCCTCTGCAGACCACTTCAAGGTCTCAAGGTCCTATCCCTGTATTCTGTCTCCTACAGGCTGTTGAGGTGAGATCTCTGCCTGGCATACAGGGCTTTGTCAGACCCTGATGGACCTCCTTAATATCCACAAATGAAACATCACCAGAATTACCTGTCCTAAAGACTTAAACCTTGCCTGTGATATAAATAGGGCCTGCTGGAGCAACAGGTATATATCCCAGAGACTACCCTATCTCTGGAACAGGCTCTCCATCCATGTGAAACAGAGTTCCTCCCTAATCCAACTCAAGTGCAATTTGGACAATTGGATGGAGAACAGGAAGTTCATCCTTGGTTTGCACCTATGTCTCTAATGGACACGGGTATCCTGTAAATGTTTCATCTCCCAAGGCCCTTCTTACATTTATCAAGGGTAACAGAACTTGTGAGAGATTTGGGGTGCATGGCCAGGCTTAAAAAAAGGCCCTTGAGGTCATTATCCTAGTAAAGACATATGAACCTATTTCTGATTCTATTTGTGTGTAGTGTGTAACAAACCATTAGTATGAGATCAGAGGATGTCTTGTAGGCTAAACATAGATTGTTCTGCAGCATTCTGTAGGAGACTGAGTATAGGGATGGGGCTTTGAGGCAGTCTGCATAGGACTTGTTGTTTACTCCATGTATTCTTTTTGTAAGGAACCTCTGTGGTCTCTCAAGCAGTTTCAAATGCCTGGTCAGGGACATGCTAATGGGTACAGTGTACTCAATGACTGGTCTGATGATAGACTAATACAATGGAACAATGACCTCCTTGGACCTAGATTCCATGCCATTACTCATAGCTTGTGCAGAGTAGAATGATTTCTTAACCCCAGTAGATATGTGGTGGTCAAAAGTTAGGTTACTGTCGACAAGTATTTGCACATCCCTGAATACTGGTTATCAACTACGTTAAGACCACTGGATATCCGCTACAAGACCACCAGTGGATATCTGCTACAGTCAGCCCTCCTTCTCAGCAACAAACTACATAATCAAAGCTCAGAGGTTTATCAACATAGCCTGTCTAGACTGTCACTGCTCTGTCCAGAGCAGTAAGTCTCTCCATGAGCAGTAAAGTCTACATTACCTGAAATTTCTGCTGAAGTTTTTCAGCATTTGTTTTTTGTTCAGGAACTTAAAATAGTAGCTACCCATTTTGCCCTTTCACTTGTAAAAGTTTTGATTTTTGGAAAAAATCTGAGGATTGCAGTAATTCAAGTAATGCCAGACATTACAGTTTCATATTTGTTGTTCTGAAAATGTATGTGGATACAAAACCTGTTGTTCTACTAACTTTAAGTAAATTACTATGTTGTTGTTTGTCTTTTCGGCTTTTCCCGGTTAGGGGTCACCACAGTGGAACTCCGGTCCGCTAATGATTGGTAGTCGATTTTTATGGTGCCGAGTTGCCAGCTCAACGCCCAACCTTCAGCGAAGGCACGCCCATTCACACATGTCTTTCGGAGGCCACTCGACTGCTGGGAGGACATGCAGACTCCACACAGAAGGCACTCCAGCCGAGAATCGAACAGGAAAACCTCTTGCTGTGAGGTAACAACGCTACTGCTGTACCACTGCGGATACTGCTTTAAGTGAATTACTGTATGTTTTAAAAATTTCCCTGATTTTGGACCTTAAGTATGCACAAGTAGCCTAGTTGTAATTCTACAAGGAGAAGGTAACGTGTTTTTCCTGAACCTTGTTCTAAAGGTGTAAAGGTGGTAATGCCAGTAGTATTTGTAATAACATCTCTTGATAGTCAAGCATGAGTTAATAAATACTCTCCTAATGCGGTAATGGCATACAAATTCTTTTTTTTTGGAAAAAGTTTTTATTAGATTTTTTCTAAATAAATTGATCATGACAATAACTGTATTTAGAAATTTGTGAGCATACGAAAAAGAAAAACATGAACAAGAACTACTTACAAGAGTGTTTACTAACGATGAAGACTCTCAGAAAAATTCCTCTATATTTTACGATTGATATGAGTATAGCTATTTTTGTTTATGAAGCAGTTCTTTGAAATTTATCCATGTATTGTAGTAGGAGGTGATTGTAGTAGATCTTGATTTATTGGTGATAATTTCCAGATGACATACGCTGGTTGCAACACTGTGAAAGGGATATGAATTCTTTATGTAAAAATTACTTCTGAATTTACTTCTCATAGGAAAGAAAGCTGTAACTAGATGTGGTGTGTACTTGTTTTTAAAATGAAAACAGGTGCATATGGATTAGCCCACTTCCCAGGTCAGCAAACAATGAATACATGAAACCATATGTTTACCTGAGACAATCCATGTCATCTAATTCTGACATTTCAGTCAGCAATAAGCAGATTCATCCATACTGGTGTAAGGTGTGTTTGACAGATAGCAGTTAATGTCCATCAAACTGTTTCAGTACACAGTTTGTAAAATGGAGATATAAGTAAAACATTTGGTCTCTGTTCTACAGAATGTAAATGTTTATTTTTGTTTTATGTTACTGTGCTTTGTTGTATAACTTTTTATATGAGCCATATCTCTTATATAGGCTATTATCTGCTAAACAAAGTGTAAGAAATGATTAAAGCAGAAAAGTCACATATAAATGTCATGAAGTCAGAACTACTGTACAGAATTGTAAGGTCAGACAGGCAGACTTCTGCATAATAATATAAGTGCACACATTTAAAAATACAGTGCACAATACATAGAAAACATGACCAGGCTGGAAGAGTTCCAAACAAAAGCGAAAGCTATTAAATGCCTGACACTGTATTTGGTAAATAGCAAACAGAGCTCTGTTTTGGAAACACAATCTGGAGTGATATGGTTCTGATTTTTAAATTGGAGTTTGTCTTGCTTAACCTGTGTTGACATGCATGGCTACAAATGAAATGCACTTTTACTATAATGTGATAAAGAAAACCAGCTGTCTGCTTTCCCAGTAAAGAATTTCAACAAACACTTAAGAATTCTGAGTTGATGAACAGCACTAAACAGAGGGCAGAACACTGTTATAAGTAAATAATTGTCTAAAAAAGATTGGAACTAGGCAAAATGTTGAATGTGAAAAGCAAAACCAGGATGTAAACACCAAAGTATTTTAGCAGTCTGTGTGATTTCACAGGCTGTCGGCTGCTACAGATTACTGGAATAAATTGACAGTATGTTGTAAACAAACTTAATGAGAACAACGAGGGGCAGGAGCGTGCCAGCTCCCAACAACAAAATCAGTCTAAGCTGTCTCCTGTATAACTCCCACGGGTCAAATACATTATTCATATTACCAACCCAAATGATGGGGAGAGAAGCGAGAGAAAGTGGTGAAACTGGCAAGGAATCAATGGCTTGCTGTACTAGTCTGTATAGTATTAACATTAATGTTACCAGAGAATATAAGAAGCATTCCCAGATCAGAACTGATATATAAACCCTTCTTAGAGCACTGTACTTTGTAAGGGGTGCAGTCATTTTGGCACGCAGGCCCTTTAGTATTATGCAAAGCAATCTCACAGAAGACAGTAAGTACTTCACAAATCAGATAAATCAAAACATTTGCAGGTTATGCAATATGTTTCTGGATGTTTTCAAATTTAGCTTTATAAACAGTTTACAGAAATACTAATGCAAGACTTGTAGAGCATTAGATAAAGGCATGTTACACAAAGGTGACTTAGAGATCCCTGCAAATGGTGGTAGGCAGGCTGTCTACCCTGTCATGATTACAGCTTTCCTATGGTTTTGCATTTGCATATTATTATTATTAGACCACACTATTTCATAATCATGGAGAGCTGGTTCAGATGAGCTAGACAGGCTGCAGACATCTGTGTCCCTTGAAAGCACATTAACTGTCTGCAATGCAACATACCAGCTGATGCTGAGTAACTTAAGTAAATTGCACTGTAAATATTTAATGCTGTAACGAAAGCTAAACATTCTAACAGTATTCAAACATGTATTACTGTGGTATGTAATTTAACATCCACTATTGAAGGAAGTGAATACATTGTCCAGTGATGTATTAGCCACCTTTAGAACATGTGTACTTTAATCCAAGTACTTAACAGCTCTCAGTGTTTTAAGGTGCAGATTTTCCATTAGTATTGAGTCATTTGAGGGGTTCCTTCTGTTTTCATTGTGCTTGTTCCTTTATCCATGTTTACATTTTCATATAAGCATTCTCCCCCCTACACTACCCTACCCCCAGAAGCAGATGTGTCTTCTGTGGGTGGCTACTCTGACAACCATTCTTGTTACCTAAAACAGCAATGACAGTTAAACGTCCTGCTTTTCCGTCCTTCATTCAAACACATTTATATACCAATATCTGATCAGCTATCACATTGTTACATAGAATCTGCACAGCTTTAGTTGGCTTAACAAAGCCCAGTCTTTGCTCCCCCCAACACCCAAAACTTAAACGTTAAATTTGCTACTAGACTAGCTGATTCAGGGCACCATTCTGTCACAGGCACCTGACTCTGCTGCTTTCAGGAGACATTTGCCATTTGCCTTCTGTCAAATGTCAGTCATTGCTTTGTTTCTGCTGTTCCCAGTGTATTTATCCCTCATAAGTGGATGGCTAGTTACAGGTAGCTAGTCATGATACCAGCTTATCTGTGGCTGGCTGATCGTAGATTCTCCTCAACAATGACACTTCTTATGATTCTTGTTTGAATACACACTTTATACATCTGCCTCCCCCTCTCTCATTAACTAGTTGTAAAGCTCATTTATAGGTTAAGAAGTTGAAAACAAATGAGTTATATGGGTTGACGCCATTATTTATAAACAACGATTACAAAGCTAAGAGGTGCTAATCAGTAATATATGCAGTTAAGCACATTACTATTATTGTGCTCATCACATGGCTTATTTCTCACATCTCTGACCACATCTGTTGTACCAACATCTGGTAGGTGCCTCCCCAGTATACTTCATGCCATATCATTGAGTGCTTATCCTGTACTCTATGTAGTTAAAGACCATCATGCTACCTTTATACCTGACGTCTGTGGGGAGAAAACACAAAACACACTGCTAGCATCAACACATTCTTATAAAGAGCTACAATAATAGTTTCATTAAGTGTGAGACTTTCACTATTGAAACCATCATCTAATGTGGCAACATTCAGCAAAATCAAGCCTCTATGATCACCATTTTACCCCTCATCCTTTATCATTTTCCAAGTCTGGCATGTCTCCCACTTCTTCTCAAACTCCCCTGTGGATTCCAGCTCCACTCCCGATTCCAGTAGTCCATTCCATGGGTTTTCAACCCTTCTTCCACTCCACCAAAAGACCGGTCACTGGGGCTGTACTCCAGGGTTCAGTCTTTCAGCAAGGATGACTCCCCTTGTAACTATCACCTTGACAATGCAGCCCTGAAAATTCATCCCATAGATATAAGTATCTGGAAAGCCATGTCAACAATAAACTGCTCTTTGATCGCCACGTACCCACTGTTGTAAGAAGTCATTTTAAGTCTGATAACTTACCTCTAAAGGTATTGTACATCCAGGAATGTAATCATTCTGCTGTATTCAACACTCATTAGACAGATCATTAAGTATAATGACCTTTTGGTAGGTGCCAGCCCAAGTTATTTGTCACAACTGTAATGACAGCAATGCTTTCTCACTAAAAAAATCAAGGGCTTAAATCATAAAAACTATGCAGACCATCTCAAAGCCTCGTCTTTCTTCTCACTATCATACAGGCTACTGAGAGGTAACCTCTGTCTCACATAAAGTTACAGCAGGCCCTATTCTGTCAGATCTGCTACACATTTACAATTTCAACAGTATCACAAACTCCTCCCCAAAGTATCACAAACCCCTCCCCAAAGGATATCAATATCTTTTGAAAAAATAAAATAGAGCATGTTGGAAGAATAGGTTTGTATCACAATGAATGCTGTTTCTATGGAACTGCCTTCCTCAACATCGAAACCAAACAAAAAAGAGAGCACTTTGGATTGGATCCTTATTAATAATAACCACCAAAATTACACAGTTGGTATCCTCCCTGACAATGTAAGTGACCATTCCTTGACCTATATAATCAGGCAAAAGTTTAATACCTCTCACCTAACCTCATATAGGACTATACGGTCCAACAAGCAATTTAACCAACATCTTTTCCAGAGTGAACTCTGTGCCTGTGATTGGTCTCAATTAAAAACCCTCCCACTTGAACAGGCTGTCAAATATTTCAACTCTAAGTTCTTAGAAATCCTAGACCACCACGCTCCTAAACGTACTATCAGAACTAGGTCCAAACCTGCCCCCTGGCTTACAAATGAAACCAAGAAAAAAATCCTCCTCAGAAATAAAGCCTGGTCCAAGTGGCGAACTACCAAAAGTACATCAGATCAACAAAGCTTTAGACATATGAGAAACATGACAAAAAAAGATATCCTGTCAGACAAAAAAACTTCTACTGTAAAATGCAGCAAACTAACCAAAACAACCCTCAAACATTCTGGGCAAGTATCAATAGACTCCTCTATCCAGGTCACTCCAGAACACCAACCCCAACAGGAGCAACACATGAGACTCCTATCCAAACTGCCAATGCTTTCAATTCCTTCTTCACAGAGGCTATCCAATCTCTAGCCAGTCAACTAGCTCCTGATAGAGCCAGTCTTCTTAAATCTTCTCCAAGCTCTCTTCCTACCTTCCAATTTCTACCCATATCTACAAATTATATCTATAAACTCATTCTAAAACTTAAGCCTTGTACTCCTTCTGCCGACCAGATCCCAGCCGAATACCTGCAAAAAGCAGTTAAAGAAGTAGCTTACCCGATAGCCATCCTGATTAATAGAATTACTAACGAGGGAAGCATCCCTAACATCTGGAAAATCTCACACATTATTCCCCTACACAAAGGTGGCAACTCAAATGAATACTCTAATTATCGACCTATAGCCCTACTATCCCCCTTAGCAAAAATAATGGAAAAATGTATTTACCATCAGCTTTTAAACTATTTAATTCAACACAACATACTTGCTAAAAGCCAACATGGCTTTAGGCCATTCCACATTAGTACAACTGCCCTCTTATCTTTTACTGATACCATAAACAAAAACCGTAATAACAATATTCTCTCCTCCTCTCTATTTATTGATCTCTCAAAAGCATTTGATATGGTAAACCACTCTCTACTTATAAATATTCTGAACTCACTCTCTCTTGATACTATGGCTGTACAATGGTTTACTTCTTACCTCAGCAATAGGCAACAGGCTGTGCTCTGGGAGAATAAACTATCATCCCACCTTCCAGTCTCATTCGGTGTCCCTCAGGGCTCCATCCTAGGCCCTCTCTTATTCTCAATATTTATCAATGATCTCTACCTAGCTATTCCTCAGGCAACATGCATACAGTATGCAGATGATTCAACTTTAATCTGTGCAGCTGAATCTTCATCTGAACTACAATCCCTAACTCAGAAAATATTTAACATAGTTGAGACTTGGTTCACAAAACGTTGCCTCCTCTTGAATCTCAAAAAAACAAAGCTCCTTCTCTTTACACCCACCCATAAATCCATGCCTTTAGATTTCTCTGTCATTTTTAACAATGGCCCCGTCATATCCCCTGATTCTACCACCAAACCCCTAGGAGTAACTATAGACAGTCCCCTCAGCTTTGATAACCATATTAATAACACTATAAAAACAGTCAACAGAAAAATGGGCTCCCTATACAGGATCAAATATTTTCTCACTCCAACAGCCAGAACTACTATTGCCCACTCTCATCTAATCTCAACACTCCTCTATGCCTCACCAATTTACACCAACCTATCCAAGAAGAATCTTCTTAAACTCACTTCATCTTACAACAACATTGCCAGATTTGCTACTGGTAATCGCTTTAGAACTCATCACTGCCAGAATCTAAAACAACTAGGATGGCTTGAACTGCAAAATCAGCTTTATTTTAACCAACTAATCATTGTTCATAAGATCCTCAACCAGCCCAACAACACTCCTATACTCTCAAGCCTCATTACTCCATATACAAATCTTAATACCTTACCCTCTGCTAACAAACCTCTACTTAGTATTAGTAAGTCTAACAACATGGCAGGAAACTCTCTTTACGCTAACACAACTGGGTAATACTGCAATCTTCTACCTAGTGATCTTATATCACTTCCTTCCCTACCCCACTTCAAACAAAAACTCAAAATATACCTTAGAACACACTGGCTATGCCCTTGCACTAACCCTGACTAACCTACTACCTTAGCGACTAAGTTTCTCCTAACTCCTGTCTAATTATAATTTAATGCTCTTTCTGCAAACTTTAGAAGAATAGCGAACCCGCTTTAGTGATGTTCTACCTCACATGGATATCTTGATCAACATGTTATCAATACTCTTATGTAACCGTTCTCAAGAAATTGTAAACCTTAAGATTAATCTACCTCATGAGAATATCTTGTCCCATATTATTGTAAATATTTGTCTTGTAATAAACTGTAAAATGTTTGTATCTACTGCTATGCTAACTTGATTGTAACCTTACAAACACTGTTTTGTATTTGTAACCTTATACATTTTGTCATAATGTATCTGTCTTTGGAACTTTTCTCCCCGGGCCTCTACTGAAAATGGACATATATCCAGTTGGACTAGCCCGGTCAACAAATGTAAAATAAAATAAATAAATAAATGAAATACTTCTCTTACTTAATTGTAATTTGGACAAATGGATGGGTTACAGCAAATTCACCCCAGTTTAGTACTCCTGTCATTTATGGATAGGCAAACATGTAAACATTTCAACATGCCTTGTTTGTATGTAAAATATAAGGGTTAAAAACCACTATGTGAGTGTAAGACTAAACTTCTTTTTTTTTCAAAACAGGTTTATTGTTTTAACATACAAGAGAAATATCATAACAATTTTATACAAGTAATTAAAAATATATATGATTATAACATTCAACAAAGCAACTAAAGTATTTACAAAGACATCCACTACAATCAGATCAATTAATTAAACTAAAATACCATGCTATTGAAATTAGGATTTTTTTTAACAAATTTTGTAAATTATCCCATACAATATAATAAGATGTTTTTCTAATTGTTCTTGACCTAATTGTGTTTATTTCCATATGGCACACTATATTCATAACATTTTTAAATTCATTGAACAAAGGAGGTGTATCTGAAATCCAATTTCTGGTTATTATTTTCCTAGCCACTGCTAGAATAGACCATAACAAGGGAAGCTCAACCTTTTTAACACTTTGAGGTACAGGTGTGTTGAATAATATAAGAGATTTAGAAATAATGAAATTATCTGTAAAAAGAGCCTGCAAAAATTCATTAATTGACTTCCAGTATTCTTTCAATTTTATACAGTCATAAAACATATGAGCCCAGTCATCATTAATTTCTACATTACATCTCTTACATAGATTATCTTTATTATTTATTTTATTCATCATCAAAGGTGTATAAAAAGATCTATGTAAAAATTTCCATGTATAAAGTCTCCAGACAATGGAAGACGTAGTTCTATAGGCAGATTCCAATATATATTGTTTATCTTGTTGATTTGGTGGGTCCCCATTAATAGAAGTGAAATAATTCCAGTATGTATCTACACTGTAAAAAGTTTCTTGTCTGATAATTTTATGTATGTATGAAAGTTTACCTTTATCAGAAACTTTATGTTGTAAATTTAATACCAAGTAATCAATCAGTGTTGGAATAGATGCTTTAACTGTTATAGACATTAGATCTATTTTATTAGTGAGATGTTGTCTAAAGGTCTGAACCTCTAACCAGCAAGTTTCTCTTAGATCAAATTCTTGTTTTAAGAAATCTAGATTTTTAACTTTATTATCAGATATCAACTGATACCAGTACTTTAGATCATTATCTATAGCTAAATGAGTTCCTTCAGAAGTAGATGACAAAAGCATACCCTGAGTATACATTATAGGAAATATAATAAAATTCCATTCCCTATACTTAGGGTGCATGAATATAAAGTTACGATAGCTAATAATAATATTTAATGGGTAACAAACCATATGTTTAGGTGTAATAGGTGAAGTACAAAATTCCTTTAGTAACCATAACATGGAGTTATTTACAATCATATTTTTATGTGTTAAGGAGATTTTCATGAAGTGCATACTAATTAGCTCCCAATAATCTTTCCATTTTGCGACATATGACTGATCTATTAATAAAGTAATAACTTTTACAATAGAAGAGATAGTATATAAATTAAAGTCTGGAAAAGAAATACCCCTTGAGACCAGCTATTAGTATGTTTCTTTAATGCAATCCTAGGTCTATTAGGTGCCCATAGGAAATTTAACATTAGTGTATTCAGTTTCTTGATAATTATTTTTGTAGGTGGAAGTATTATTGATTGTATTAAGTATAAAATCTTGGGGAATATTATCATTTTAATAATTGTATGTCTCTCCTCCATAGTAAAAGACATATTATTCCAGGTATTAAAAATATTTTGTATATTAAGAAAACAGGTATTATAATTATTATATATAATAGATTTAATATCTTTAGATAGTATTATACCTAAATAAGTTATCTGACCTGAATTGGGTACATATTTAGTAAAATCACTAATGAGAATATTTTTCGTGTATATATAGGTAGTATTTTAGTTTTTCTTCATTGAATATTAAACCAGAAATACTTTTAAAATTCATCATTTTATCAAATAGAGACTGCATAGAAGAATTAGATCCTGCTGATGTAATTAGAACATTATCTGCAAAAAGTTGAATTTTGGATGTTGTATTTTCATCTATTTCAAAACCCTCTATGTCAGTACTGTTTCTGATCAAATTAGCCCAAGGCTCCATTACTAAAGTGAATAATAGTGGAGAAAGTGGACATCCTTGTTTTGTACCTTTAAAATGGGTATTTTTTGTGAAACATATGTTCCTACCTTAATATAAGCCAATGTTCCTTTGTATAAATGCTCAATTAGATTTACAAATGCATCTGAGAAGTTTGTGCACTTCAGTAAGGTAAACAGATAGTCCCAACTTACTGAATCAAATGCTGAACTTATATCAAGACTAATAAGTGTTAAATCTTTCTTTTTCCTATTTGCAAAATCAATTAATGTTAAAGTTCTTCTTATATTATCAAAAGTATTTCTATTTACAATGAAGCCTGTCTGGTCTATATCTATAATGCCAGGGATGATTGTCTTCAATCTATCAGCAAAAATACTCATAAACATTTTATAATCAACATTAAGTAATGAGATGGGCCGATATGAAGTACATCTAGTTGGATCTTTATTAGGTTTTAAAATTGGCGAAATAAATGTATATTGCCAAGATGGGGGGGTTATTAACTCAGTTTGGGCCAAAATAAAAACCTTATGTATTAATGAATATGTACTTTTAGAAAGGATTTTATATATCTCTGGTATAATACCATCATTACCCGGTGCTTTGTTTGATTTAAGCTTATTTATTTGTGTAATAACCTCTGTATATGAAATACTTTTGTCCAATAGTTTAATCTGTTGTTTATTAAACGTTTTATTCATGTTTGTGGTTATAAACTCCTTTATTTTATCTTTAGGTTCCATGTTAATGTTATTATGGTTAATTTTGTGAAAGTGATTTCTAAATTCATCTAGTATTTCTGGTATACTAGAAACATTCTTCTTTTTCCTTAGAGAAAAGATTTATTTGATATAGTTTTGTTTATTCAACCTTTTTGTTTTATTTTTAAGTCTATGAAGTATTTGGGGCTTATTGAATAAGACAAAAACTTGTATTTCTCTAAAGTTATTTTAACTTTATGAGTTAAAATTTCTTTGTATTTCTCATTTAGTTTGTTTATTTCTTCAATAACTTGTCCATAATATTTTCTTTATTATTATGTTTATAAGAGTCTAATTGACTTTGAATATCTAACAATTCCTTATCCCAAGATTTCCTTTTATTATTATACCATCTGATACTTTGTCCATATAGATATGATTTTAAGGCATCCCAAACATAGACAATGGAGACTTCAAGAGTATTATTTATGTCTAAAAAATGTTTTACTTCTGAAAGTATATATTCTTTATAGTCTTTTAGTTGAGTTAAGTATGCTGGTATCCTTTTGATCTGAACATTATGAGTATTTTTATCATGAATTCAAAACAATTGAATTATGATCAGATATAGGACATGAAATGATTTTGGAATTAATTAAATCTGTTACCATCTGGTTAGAAATAAAGACCCTATCTATTTTTGAATAAGTTTTGTATCTGTTAGAAAAAAAGGTGTATGGTAATGATTTTGAATCTATCTGATTATTAATATCATTCAAATGATAAGAATTAGCAAAATCATTTAAATGTTTTGCATTAGATGTAATTCTTCTTTTTCCTATAGTGGTAGTATCACTTTCATGTAGTATACAATTAAAGTCACCAGCTAAAATAATATCTCCTATAGAGAATGATATGATCTTATCAAGATGATGTTTCACTGTATTAATACCAATTCCAGGTATCCAATATACATTAATTAAAGTGTAAGTCTTCCCATTAATTTGTATTGTAACCATACAAAACATTCCTTTGTCATCCTGATAAGACTTAATGGTTTTAGGAATGGGCATACTTTTATTCCATAAAATAGCCACTCCTCTTTTTCTGAGTGTGCTCTGAACTAACCAATACTGTATATTTGTTTGTGGCTAGTTTATCAATATCTTTTTCAAGAGATGGGTTTCTTGCAGGAAGACTAAGTTGGCCTTATGTAAATTAATGTATCTTATTAGGCTTGCCCTTTTACACGGATTATTCAATCCATTAATGTTTAAAGAAACTCCTTTTAAAGATGTCATTTGGCATTTTTAAAACTTAAGAATCTTATGATCAAAATAACAAATAACAACATAAGTAATGTTACATCTCCTCCTTTAGGTGTACCTTTAAATATAGCTGTATTTATTGAATCTCTTATGGGATTTTGTATAGGATTCAATTTTGTTTGTAGTGACAATGAGTGTACAAAATATATTGTGGATGTCAAAACTATATACATATAACAACGAACAAGTGAAAATAATGTAAGGATTAAACCTTGCATCTAGCCTGGAGTTAAAAACTCCAACTTAGAGTAGTATTTACCACTCAAGTTAACCCCCTACCCTAAGCAGCAGTACCTCAGCTACCACCTTATCAATTTAATACTGGTTATATTTAACTTAAATTAACAGCTTTCAATTCAATTATCTAGCAAGACAAGACTACACATTTGATAAAACAGCATCATATAAACTAAGATAAACTTTTTTTTTTTTTTTTATAAACTATTCATACTACTATATACATCTATGTAATATAATACACTTGTATTCAAATAGCATTCAAATAATCTTGATATTAGGAACCAAGAGGAGAGAGAGAAATAAAAGACGTGAAAGAGGGAGAGAGAGTGAAAGAAAAAAAAAAAGGAAGGCATATTTACATATTAATTTATTCAAAGTATGTAAAAATAAGTTCTAACATTCATTTAAATCAAAAACTTTGGCTAATATGGTTCAGACATTACATATATTAAGATGCATCTATTTTCTGTCATGTAAATGCAGTCAACAGCTTCCAAAAAAAACCTTGAATTGCTTGTATATGAGCATTTTACTCATACTCATTATTGTCAATAGAATAAAATATTATATTTATAGAAATTGTTATAAATCATACTGCATAGTTATGCAAATTCTCAGAAACACTTGCATTATTGTAAAAAAAGCCATCTGTATTTTGTATGTCTATACTACTGCTTTAAAATATATCACATGACAATTTCTTCCAGAATAGAGTTATAAAGTTATTTATGCTTGTCAATCAGATGAATTAAATGAGTTATAGTAATGTATATGTTTGGAACATAAGTTTTAACACAGATTAGTATGCTGCAGTCAAGTACATTTTCAATAACACTTGAATAAATGTTTCATTTTCTATGCCTTCTAAAATAAGACATTTACTTACTACAAGAAACTGCATCATTTAAAATCATTATAACTGACATATTTTATGAATTATAACATAGATATTTAAGTAATTATATAAAATAACTCACATTTAAATGTTAAAGAGTTCATTTTCCTTCACATAGTCGCATTTGCATCAGTTCTACTTCGTGGTAGAGTGTTCTTCCTGAATCTGTGATGTGTCAGTGTGATATCTGGGTGAAAGGTCAAACTGACTGCTTTCAGCTTCTCTGTGAGAATTCTGAGAGTTGAAGCTTTTAAAACAACTTGATGACACTGTTCATGAGGCAGCCCACATCCCAGATTGTCTCCCTTAACATTTTGGTGGGAAACTTGTTAAAAAATAGTGACAAACATTCATTTAGCAGTGTAAATGCATCTAAACATGACAAAACCTTTGCGATGTATTTTACAGGTTATTACAGCCTCTATGTAAGTGAAATTAAGCCCAAAGTTATTAATAAGTAATAAAACTCAATATTTTTGTCCCAACTCAATTTTTATGCAAATCTTATTATTTACTGTGTCTATATGATCAAAAGCATTTCTATATATTAATATAAAAAAATAAAGAGAAAGAATAAAGAAAAGAAAAAGAGAGTAGAAAATAAAAGAGTGTAAAGCAGAAATAAAAAAAATGTAAGAGAAAGCTATAAGAAGTATATACAATGGAATATTACTTACTGTTTATATTAATAGAGTTAAAAATAGAACATATTATTTACTATTATTTAGTTCTAATTATTATTAGTTAAAGCATGACAGATTATTTACAAACAAGCATAAGCAGTATAATCAAGAAAGTATAATTAGGAATAGCATTTGAAGAACATATAAACTTTTTACAAAGAATAAATATGTTATTATTCCATTTATCATATTTTTATTACTCTTCTCTCCCTGCCCTCCCCCACCCTTTACCCACTACATAATCTAAATAGAATGTCATTGTTTAAACAAAGAAAAGAAGAAAAGGAGAAAAAAAAGAAAACAAATGTATCAAATTACTGACCTTACTTCTCTTTTTCAGAAAGAGAAACAAATTGAATAATAGCTTGTTATTAGTTCCTCAGATATTTTGACTGGTTATGAAACAAAACATTTCTTTGCACACAGAGAATAACGTTGATTAAATCTTTTTCAGAATATTTGTGGCTTTCTGGAAATGCAGGAACTATATTTAAAAAAGATTAATAATGAAGTAAAATGATGAGAGAAAAAAAGAAAAAAAAAACATAGAACAAATCATTTGTTTTTCAGTCTCTTCTTCTTCTCTGAAGTCTTCCACGAAGTTTCAGTTGCCAGTCTCTTTAATGAAGGACTAGCCCATTCCATTTCCTCTATTTTATCCAAAATCTTATTTTTTTGATAAACAGTAAAGCAGAGTCTAAGTCATCAAAAATTTTAGGACCATCAGGAAGGAAGATTTGTAGCTTGGCAGGAAACAGAAGGTATGTTTTAAACTGTGCTTTTTTAAGCTCCCTTATTAGTGGCAGAAAAACTTTTCTTTTAGCTATTACCAAGGAAGAATAGTCACTGTCAAAATGCACAGTTGTCTCATTAATCTTAACAGGAGCTTTAGCCCAAGCAGATTTAAGAACCATCTCTTTATCAAAGATGATAGAAATCTAACTATAACTGATCTAGGATAGTTTTTGTTAGAGTTAGTATTAGCTATAGATCTATGTGCTCTTCGATACCAAAAGAGAATGCTTCTGGTAAGTCTAAAGTTTTAGGAGCCATGTTGTTAAAAAGAAGTAATATTGTTACCTTCAATATTTTCTGGCAGTCCAAAAATCCTAATGTTATTGCGCCTAGATCTATTTTCCAGGTCATCCAGCTTTGTTTGTAAATGTGTATTTTGTTTCAGCAGAAACTCAATGTTGATTTCCTCTTCTTGGATTCTATTTTCCATGTCATTCACAGCTTCTTCTATGCCTGTCATCTGGATCTTCTGTTGTTGCAGGTCTATATGTAACAAGTCTATTTGTTTTGTAGTTTTTTCTATGAAGGTATCTATTTTAGTATCCATTTTATCCATCTTAGCAGTAAGTTGCTGGATTATAGTTATCAGAGACTGAAGTTCTTTCTTGATGCTGGAGTCTTGAGAATTTGTCTTACTGGAACTCATTTCAGACTGATAAACTGACAGGAAAATTTCCAAAGTGATTTCTGACAGGAATATTGTAAAAATTTCCTTTCTTTTTTAGATATAGTTCAAGAACTATATAAAACAAACATATTTAGAAAGAAAATTACTTCAAAAATTAATTTTTTAAGTAATTAATTCCTGTCAGTGTAATGAAATTGGTGGAGCTGAAGAAATCTGCTGCTATCCTGTGTTCATCCTTGGCCACGCCCCCAAGACTAAACTTCTTGAGGTCCTCAGATATCAATAGCCTAACATTAAGTATTTGTGAGCTTGCGCTTGTGCACCAGTAAAATGTTTCCCTCTGTCCTTCCTTTTCAGTACGACCCTTGCTAATCTTCCTGTCACTATCTTGTGCATCATTATCATGTGTACCACTATTGTTCCTCTCTCTTATAAGAAAAACTTGACCTCCTCTAACCTTTCGCCTCTATTGCATGTCCCTTTGTGCAGTGGAGAGGGACATACAGGAAAGGTCCTCAGGGAATATAAGACCACTTTGGTGACTGGTAGCTGTATGATTTCACAAAGCCCCTTTCGCCTTAGATTTTTAACTTTTAATTATTTGTGTACTGTATTTTTGAGCTTTTTTTAAGTTATATCAGCTTACAGTAATGACCACTGTTGATGCATGCAGTACTTTTTCCTTAACTATTTAGGAAGTTATATGAGTTTACACAAATAATCACTGTCAACATGTATAGTGCATGCATTTTTTTCTTAACTAGTAGACTATAAGAGAAGCTTGTTTGCAGAGTCTTCTGTAAGAGCAGAATGTGCAGTAACACTCAATTGGTTAAGGACTGTGATAGAACTCCTGAATCCGCATCAGATTAAACACATGCATAACCATTCTTAAACATTCAGTAAGTTCACCAAATACCTTTTAACATTTTCACCATAAATGTAAGACATCTTCATGGTACTGGTGAAAATAATTGCATTAATCACATAAATATTGGACAATAAGTACTTTACAATTGCAACCAACACCTGCCCATTATCAATGTAATCAGACTTTATATTCAGGAAATTATATGAACTATTTAATGCATGTAATTACTTATTTAATTTTGTTTACCGGGTAGAACACCCATCTCTCTGGACCATTTAAATGGTCAGTGTGGGAGCATAAAAATAGAATAAACATCACAAGGTATAAAGTCAAAACATAGTGTAATAGCAGTACATTTAACAGACAATAGTAAATATATCATTAAATTATGTTATGGAGTAATTATATAAAAATGTACAATCAATTGAGAAAATGAATATGGTGAGGTGGTAGAAAAATGGGAAAATAGTTGCTAACGAAGAAATCATGCATACAGAGTAGAGTTGCAATATCACAGAAAGGTAAGAGTGTTGAACATACTAGTGTATCTGTGGTTACAGAACTGGACTTTAGTGTCCGGTACAAGTATCTGTGTAGCAGTAGTGAGAGTTGCTGTGATTCTGGTGACAGGTCAACTAATTGCATCAGTTTGATAGTAACAGCAGGTTGTGTCTTTGCAGATGAAGTATTTAAGTTCCTTCCAGAATATTATAAAGGAGGAGTTTTCTTTAAGAGAGGTACAAAGGGGTTCCTAGACCTGTGGTTCAAGGATGGAGAAACTGTGGTCAGTGCAGTGTAGTTTTGCTTTGGGTTTCTGCATGGAAATTATTTTAGGAGGCACTGTTTGAAAGGTGTGATCTGAAGTGCATGGGAGTAGTCAGCTAGCCAAGAAAGGGATAGGATGAAGCTTAATTAGACTGAAACTTAGAGAGCCTATTGAGAGTATTATTCTGTGAGTGATAGGTAGCCAGAGAGCTTTGGGAAGGAGCATGTAGTGGTTTTGCATCTTTGGTGATCGTGTATTGAATTTGCAGATATTGTTTACAGATGTTTTAAGGAGGAGTGCTTTTCTTGGCTGCAGATGCTACAGGGGAGCCCATATTCACGTTGAGAGAGAGAGAAACACAACCTATTGCAATGGTCATCCTTGTTTCAGAGGAGAGAAAGGGAGATGTATTTGAAGTAGAATGGGATCGTATGCAAAGGTTCTGGAGAAAGGGTGGATGGGGAGAAGATGGGTGGGACATGAGAGAATTCTTTCAGAATAAACCAGAAGAGGATGATATGGTACTGGTTTCAGTGTGGGAAAAGTAAGGAGAGGGGGTTCAAGCAATGATTTTACAGAAATGTTTTGGTTATTAAGGAAGGACTTTTGAAATGAGTTGGTTATTAAGGAAGGACTTTTGAAACAAGGCTAGGCAAAGAGCTCTGTGCTTTCTGATGGCTTGTTTGGCAAGGTTTCTTAGCAGAATAAATTATCTTTATAGTCAGGGGAAGAGTCTGTTTTCCAGTTTCACCATTCCTAATCTTTTAATCTGACTAGGGTGAAGAGTTCCTTTGTGTTCTAGTCATTATGGGCGGCTTTTAGTGGAGTCTAGTAATTAGTGGTTAATGTTTGTTTTATAACTGAAGGAAGTGTTTAGTAAATGTTGTAACAGCAAGGAAAGGATCTAGGATTCAGGTAATGGTGGACCAGTGTGCATTGGTAAGGCTGTCATGAAAGACATGTTTTTTTTTTTTGGATTGCTTTGTTTAAAAGGAGATGTGGATGGGGGGAATAGTTTTAGATGGTGAATAGATGATGAAGGATAGTATACAGTGGTCGCTGATACAAAGGGAGGGTATTAGGATTGTGTAGAAGGTAGGGCAGTTGGTAATTAATTTCAGATAGTATACAGTGGTCACTGATACAAAGGGAGGGTATTAAGATTGTGTAGAAGGTAGGGCAGTTGTTAATTAAGTTCATTAAAGAGTGACTTCCATTTTGGAGGTTGGGCCTAGTAGGTTCTTGAACTTGTTTTGAGACCCTAAGGCTGGTTAGTGTAGAACAGTGACTATGTTCTGCTGTTTTGCACCTCAACAGCCACTGTAGTTAAGGCAGTATGTGAAGGGTGGTACTTAACTTTTGGATGTGCATGCAGATGGATTTGTGTTGGTGTACAATAAACTGCTGATAACCTCCAATCTCTGCTCCACTCATTATTCAACATGGTGTCAGAAATCATCGGCAACTAAGTCTCCTCAAAGTGCAACAAGTGACTGAAGTGCAAAAAGTAAATGCATATACATTGACAGCATTTCAGAAGGATTTCATAGACCCAAAGTGCTGGTGTTTGATGGCAATGTTGTGGAGAATTGGTGTGTGATTCCACAAGAATAGGATATTTTATTTTCATAGCACCTGCACATTCAGACAGAGGAGGGCACACACTAGTGTGTACACTTCTCAATTTGGCAGGCTTGTAGGCTATCGAGTGAGAATGTTCCTTTGTATAAGCACCCGTTGTTTATGCAGGAGAGGGAGAAAACCTTCATGGCATTGGCTCAAGCTAAAATGTGCAACATTCTGGAATGCTTAAAGTGTAAATTCTAAGAACTGTATAACCCCAAGATGAATACAATGATGGAGAGAAATAAATTCAATACAACAAATCAAAAGCCTGGTGAAACTATTAAAGCATGTTACTGACTTAAGAAATAAAGCAAAGACATCCAGATTTGGGGATCTACAAAGCAATTTAATAAAGGGCCGCCCTGTATGTGGCATTAATAATGATGGAGTGAGGAAAATTCTACTATGTGATAGTGAATTAACATTGAGCAAAGCTATTGAAATTTGCCAGATTCATGAACTCACAGAAAAACATACTAGTATGCTTGCTGTATCTGTTGTTGCAAATGCTGACAACGTGCAACAAAAAAACTAAGACAATACAGCCTCGTAAGTGTAACCTGAGGAGCTATGTCACACCACCTCCTATTGTTAATTGTCACAATTGTGGAGGCAGTCATGAACCTAAAACAGAAAAGTACTTAGCCTACGGTCAACAGTGTCACAAATGCAAAAAGTGTAATCATTTTAAAAAGTTCTGCAAATCGACACCAACTCATAATGAACTTTATCCAAAGAAGACAGTGGATCAAACTGAGACTGCAGCAGACCCTAACGACAGTGATGAAATCTTTTATGCTGATGGTATTTCTGTGGTTGGTGAAACAGCTGACACAGTGAATTCCCACTTGTCAGCAAAGAGTGAAATAATTTGCACAGTACAAATTAATGGGAAACCAGCAGAGCTTAAAGTAGACACTGGATCCAAATGTAATGTCATGTCAACAAAAGCTTATACAAAAGTAAAAGCTGGAGAGAACCTTGACTCAACAAGGAGCACAAAACTAGTTGCTTATGGTGGTGAAGAAATTCAGACAGATGGTGCTGTAGTCCTTTCTTGCCATTCTGCAGGTAACAGTTATGATTTACAATTCTATGTAGTTAGAAGAGATGTATAGTCATTACTAGGCCTAGAAGATGGTGTAAGAATGGGATTGATTTTGCTCACTATCGCAACCAGATGTTTGAGGTCACAAAATTCGCATACCTCAACTGTAATGACTGCATGTAAGACTCAGAAGTTATCTTCAAAGTCTTTTCTACTGCCAGTTTACACTGATTAAGTTTCAGGAACACAGTAAGCTGCATACATACACAGGTAGTTTCTGTCGATACTTACACAATGTAATCGTATAAGACATAGCACTGCTCCCATTACCTGTTCTTGCAAGCAGCTTCCAAAGCTGGCACAAATCTTCCCTTTTTTGTTTCCTGTCACGTTCACTGCCTAAATCAAACAAGGCTGACCACAACCCTGTTATTTACTGACATTAAAACTCGATGATGATTCAGAAATCAGTTTTGGCAAGGAACACTTTAAAAACATGATTCATACATCTGGACGCTTGAGAGGTATCAGTGTGCCCAACTACATATATGTTAAAAAAAATAAGAAAAAGTCCAGTAAATACGGAATGCAGGAATCTAGAGAAGCTCATTGTGAAGGATTTCATCCCATCTACTCTGCATTTTCCTAATAAAGGACATTTGTGAATTCTGAAACAGAGTATCGGCACAGAATTAAAAACTGGCCGTTACACCGTTTTTACAACGTGGAGAAATCTGTACTTGCCCATTACATTTCTCAAAACAATAGCAGCAATGAGAAACCAAGCACGCGTCTGTAATGCACGCAAATCAGGAAGATAATTGTTTAAACTGTTTGTCTTCCTGAAGCTAATTCAAACTTTCTCGGCACCAGTAAGGACTTTGTATAACCCTTTCTGCGTATCATGGCCTCGGTATACATGAAGCATGCGAATTTCACAACCACTAACATCTGGTTGCGATAATACGCAAGTACCGCCCCATCTAAACAGAAATGAAAATGACAGCTTGTCACAACGTATCTTTAAGGAATACGCCGACATCTTCACAGACGAAACTGGTGAGCTTCCAGTTACATATTCCATGAAGCTGAACCATGAATTAAACCCACTTGTTATACATGCTTGTAAGATCCCGGTAGCAATGCAAAGTAAGTAAAAGCAGAATGAGACGGGATGGTAAATTTCGGTGTTCTTACTCCTGCAGCAGAGCCTGCTGAATGGGTATCATCTGTGGTTGCTGCACTGAAGAAAAGCTCAGATGGCATTCGGATATTTATTTAACATTTGTTTACCTGGAAAATCTGACTTGGGGCAAGCCAATTTTCAGCAGAGGCCCAGCAAGAAATGCTCCAGACGCATGTCTTTACAACATGGGAGGAACCGGAGCACCCAGACAAAACCCACATGAGCACAGGGAGGACATGCAGACTCTGCACAGAAGGTACCTCAGCCAAGAATAAAACCGAAGAACCTCTTGCTGTGAGGCGACAACTGTGCTGTCCAGATATGCCAGATATGCACTTATCCTAGAGACTTAAATAAAACACTTAAACATCCTCATCACCCAATGCGCACAGGAGAGGAGGTAGCAGCACTTATGCCAAATTCAACTGTTTTCTCAGTTTTAGATGACAAAAACTCTTTCTGGCAAATCTCGCTGGATTACAGATCTTCTTTAACAACATTCAGCACACCATCTGGTAGATTCGAGTTTTTGAGGATGCCTTTTGGGATCACTTGTGCCGGTGAGGTATTCCAACATGGCGTAGAACAGATATTTGCTGGATATCCTTTTGCCATTGTTGTGGATGACACTATTGTAAGGAACATAACACAAATCTCAGGAAAGTTCTAGACTGTGCACGTGAGGTCAGCCTCAAGCTAAATCCTCTAAAATGTAAATTGAAACTGAAAGAAGTCACCTACATTGGTGACCAGTTCAGGGCTACTGCCAGATCCATCAAAGATACCAGCAATCACTGAAATGCCAGTCCCAGAGAATGTTACATCTTTACAGTGTCTCCTGGGTATGATTAGCTATTTAGGAAAGTTCATCCCAAACCTTACTGCGCTTTCTGCATCATTACATGAGCTGACATGTAAGGATACAAAATAGTCTTGCTTTGAACAGCACTAAGAGGTATTTCATACTTAATAAAGAGAAGTGCCAGTCCACCCACACTGAGGTCCATAAACCCATGATACTTCTCAGTACGGACTTGGTGCAGCATGTCTTCAGACGGCATTGCAGTTGCATACAAAAGGTAAACACAGGTATCTTGCTGATGCCTTGTCATACACACCCAGAAAGATGACAGAACACCAAGAAAATGAAACAGCTGATTTTGAAGTCATGGAAGTCAAGTAAATTTCATCATCATGGCTTGATGAGTTAAGAAACTACACTGCTGCAAACCCATTTCTTCAAAAACTGAGTAATATTATCAACCAAGGCTGGCCAACATGTCAAACAAGTCTGCCACTTGAAATTCAGCAGTGTTTCCCATTCGGGTATGAGCACTTGTTGGAAGATGGCATCATTATGAAAGGCCCAAAAGTACTAGTTCCTTAATCATTGCAAAAGGACTATATAAAAATTCTGCACAAAGGCCACCCAGCCACGGAGTCAACTACAAGTAGTGAATACACAAGAAAAAAAATCTTCACCTGGATACTGCAGCCAACAATGTAAAATTGTAAATATCCAGAGAAAAAATATGTTGGTGGCACACAGCAGGTACGTTAGCAAAAGTACATTTAAAATAATAGAACACAGAGAAAGTAAGCACTTTCATGGACAACTCCCCCTTCATCAGACTAACATTAAATTATTATCTTAATAAAAGAGGAGGTAATCTGAATAGTCATACAGAAGGTGTTGAGCAGGAATGGATACTCAAAGTCCAGGCGGATGGACCACCCGGACTTAACAATAAAGTATCCTTAAAAACTTTGTTAAGAGCAAGATCACTGAAACATTAATATTTGTATGTAATGTGTATATATAATACATACCTTTTAGTAATATTTACTGTGCTTATTCTCTCTCTATATATTTTTATACTTTTTATATGTACTGCATTTTTTGAACAGACAGATTATATACTTATGTATTTTATGAATATATCTGTGTGTATATATATATATATATATATATATATATATATATATATATATATATATATAATTTTAGTACATGGCTTTATGAAGATATTATTAGAGTTTTAAATAGTTAGGGTATTTGTATTGTTGTTGACTATTTTATTTTATAACATCAGCACCTTGGTGTGCTAGCACTTTAATTTGTACTCCACATGCTTTTATGACTTGTTTTTATTGGTTGCTATGTGATCTATGAGTCTATTTAAAATCTTCTGTTAAACCTGTTTACTGTTAGTCTGACGAAGCGGGAGTTGTCTGCGAAAGCGCTTACTTTCTCTGTGTTCTATTATATTAAATGTACTTTTGCTAACATACCTGCTATGTGCCACCAACTTCTTTTGTCTCAAGAGGCATTGTGTTCTGGCCCTCAATGTCTAAAGATATTGAAAGAGATACATTTTCATGTTCAGTTTGCAACAGTAACAAACCACATCAGCAAAAAGAACCTCTTCACCTACAGCCAATCCCTGTTTTACTAAAGTTAACAGTAGCAGACAATATTATGGAATGGAACGGTCAGCATTACCTGGTACTAGGTGATTCATACTCCGGATGGTTTGACATTGACTTACTCTATAATTTGATATCTAGCAAAGTAATTACAAAACTAAAAAGGCACTTATTACTCCATGAAAGCCCACATAAAGTCATCTCAGATACTGGCTCACAATTCACTAGTCAACATTTTATAGAATGTGCTGCATCTTAGGATTTTATTAGTGTAACCAGCCGCCCAGAATATGCACAAGTTAATGGTCTGGCTGAACGTGCATCCTGCAGTGCAAAGCATTTAATGGAAAAATCTAAAAGCAATGGCACAGATGTACTCCTTAATTTACTAAACCTATGAAACATTCCCATGACCAGACACTTAGTTCACCACCTCAAAGAGTGATGTCAAGACAAATGTGTATAAATCCAAGATCTCTGCATTTTAAACAGGAGTGCCATCAGAGCTCTGAAACTTCACAGGGATGGTTCTGGAATGCCCCATAATAGCTACAAAAGAAAAATATGTGAAAGAACTAGAAAGAGAGGCTGTAGAGGTGGAGCTGCTGCTAAACTGAAGAAAACCCCCCACAGGCCTGCAGTACCTTCAGTATTACTTGCAACTGTCTGCTCACTGGATAATAGGATGGACTTTCTGAGAATGGAGCTCACAAACATAAGGTGAGGGACACTTGTTTCTTCATTTTCTCTGAAACTTAGCTGCATAGTAACATTACTGGCAGTGCCGTGAACCTAGATGGGCTAACTCTCTTTAGAGCAGAAAGCACAGAGTGTTACAGCTAAAGGTGGTGGTGTGTGCATCTATGTTAATAACAGATGGTGCAAAGACTGTAAGCTGGTTCAATCATACTGCTCTGAAGATGTGGAAATACTGACACTAAAATGCAGACCTTTCTATGTACCAAGAGAAATCAGTGGGATATATGTCACAGCAGTGTACATCCCCCTCCACTGCTAACACCACTGAAGCTCAAGATAAACTGTGTAATATCTATGAGCTACAAAGCAGAGGCACATAATTTGCATGTGATAGCGGGTGATTTCAACAGAGATGAGCTTAAGGAGGTGAGGCCTCATTTTTATCAGTATGTGGATTTACCCACCAGAGGGGAGCACAGACAAAGTTTACTGCAATATTAAAGGAGCCTTTAAAGCTTTGAAGCACCACAAAATAGGAAGGTCTGATCACACTGTCATCCTGCTTCTTCCTACCTTTAAGACAGCTTAGATCAGGAAAAAAATGACAACTAAACAGATCAGAGTCTGGCAGGAGAGTTCCATGGATTGCCTTCAGGAATGTTTCAATACCACATGCTGGGAGGTCTTCAAAAAGCTGCTATGCACAACCTCCAGTTAGACATAGACATCTATACTGAATCAGTCCTTGCCTACATAAATAAATGTGTGGAGGATGTAACTATCATGAAAGCCATTACTGTAAGAGCTAATCAGAAGCCCTGGCTCACCAGGAATGTCTATGAACTACTAAGGGAAAGAAACACAGCCTTCAAGGCAAATGACAAAGAAAGGTTAAAGTGGCCAAGTCAAGTCTGAAAAAGGGCATCAAAGAGGCAAAGAGGGGGTATGGAAGGAAAATTCAGATCTGCTTCCAAGACATGAGGGACACGAGAAGCCTGTGGCAGGGGATACAGCAGCTCACAGACTCTAAGTCCAAATCACCCCAATGTAATGACAGCCTGGAATTCCTAAATGAACTGAACTCCTTCTTTGGCAGATTTGAGAACACCACCATACCTTCTAAAACAAACATTGTCAAAGAGGAGAGAGTGCTCACCTTAAACTCCAAGGTGGTGAGACTTTAGCTTAAGAAGGTGAATCCTAGGAAGGCTGCTGGACCAGACAACATACCTGGCAAGGTGTTGAAGGGGTGTACTGATCAGTTATGTCTGGTACTGACAGACATCTTCAACTAATCCCTTGCTATGCAGAAAGTTCCATCGTGCTTCAAGGAAACAAGTATTGTCCCCCACTTCCAAAGAAACCCAACCCTACTTACCTAAATGATTTCAGACCGGTCACCTTAACCTCAAACGTCATGAAGTGCGTTGAGAGAATTTGTGAAGAAACATCTAGCTGTAAGTCTGCCTAAGTCCTTCGATCCACTCCAGTATGCATATCAGGCAAATAGATCGACTGCCGATGCTATATCAGTCACACTACACCTTGCATTAAAACACCTAGAAGGGAGGAACAACTATGTAAGGAAGCTGTACATCGACTTCAGTTCTGCGTTCAACACTGTGATACTGATGCAACTGGTGGATAAGCTCGTGAAACTCAGGATAAATAAGCACCTATGTAACTGGACTTTCTGATTGGTAGACCCCAGTGGACACATGCTGGGAACACCACCTCTCAATGCACAGTCCTGAATACTGGTGTTCCCCAAGGTTGTGTGCTCAGCCCCTTGCTCTTCATCATCCTCACCCATGATTGAACTGCAAAACATAAGTCAAACCATATTATAAAATTCACTGGTGATACCACAGTTGTGGGTCTCATTAGTGATGGGAATGAACATAACTACAGGGATGAGGTGAACATTTTGATTGCCTGGTGTGACAGGGGGTCTATATTTTATAAGTGAACGCAATGAATTGTGAATGCTATATAATCGACCCACAATCCCCAAAAACCTAAAATGTCGAACACACAGATCAGAGATTTTTTTTCCCCAGGGAAAAAAAAAATCGCTGATCCATAAAAAAAAAAAAAAAAATTAAAACACGAAATAAAGTGAGGGGCTGAGCCCCTCACACCCCCCTACTTAAATATACCAACTCTGAGATTGCACCACAGTGGAGGAAATGGCAAAGTTCCAAAAACGGCCCAGTGATTTTTTTCCCTAGGAAAAAAAAATCTCTTTTCCATGCTTTCGGTATTTTGCCATTTCGTGTAATGATGATCGACTAAACAACATTCACAATTTATTGCATTCGCTAAAATAATAGGAACCCATGACAAGAACAATCTGGACCTGAATGTTAATAAGACCAAAGAAATAATTATGGACTTCAGGAGAAAGGCAACAGTTCACCAACCCACTCACTATCAAAGGGGAGGTAGTAGAGAAAGTCAAAACAACTAATTTCCTGGGCCTTCACATCTTGGATGACCTCTCCTGGACTGTTAATTCCAATCATATAATCAAGAAGGCTCAACAGAGGCTTCACCTTCTGAAAAAGCTCAAAAAGGCCAGGCTCCCACTGTCTGCTCTTACCACTTTTTACAGGGGAGCTATTGAGAGCATCCTCACTAGCAGTTTCATAGCAGGGTTCGGCAACTGCACAGTTGCTGAGAAGAAGAAACTACAGAGGGTGGTGAGGGTGGCTGAGAAAATCTTGGGCACAAACTTATCTTCTATTCAGGAGCTATTCATTACAAGAGCAAAAAAGAAAACATATAAAATACTTGCTGATTTGACCCATCATACACACAACTGGTTCCCACAACTTGCGTCTGGAAGGAGGTACTGCAGCTTCCATTGTAGGACTACCAGATTCAGGAACAGTTTGTATCCTACAGCTGTAAGACTTATTAATACGGACACCAACAATAATACCTGATGCACTGAAGCCTCTTTTTTTCATTTAATCCTGCTGCTCTGAACAATTACCGCCAGCACTGTTATTATGCAATATGATGGCTATACTGAGTCATGTCTAAGGTTAACGAGTGCAATATGGGGGTCTACTTTAATTAAACGAAAACAGAATCCATTGAATACAAATCCGTCGACACATAAACAGCGAAACATGGAAACGTCGAATGCACTAAATAGCGAAATCAGAAATGTCGAATTGTCATAGTTGGCCTGTCTGCGGTATAGCTTTGTAAGGTAAGTGTGCGATAGTTATGGACCTTAGCGTTAGGGTGCGGGTTAAGGTAAGTGCATAGATAGGTAATGTATGTAAGGTTTAGTGTAGGGTTTTGTTAAGTGTATGTGTGTGGAATATTAACTTTGTGTGGGTATAGTTCTGTAGGGTAAGTGTGAGGTAGTTACGGACCTTAGGGTTAGGGAGGGGTTAAGGGTAGTGCATAGATAGTTGTGTATGTGGGGTTTAGTGCAGAGTTACAAGTGGGGTTTTGGTGCTTTAATTTAGGGTTAGTAGTAGGGTTTTGGTTAGTGTATGCATGTGTTTTTTGTTATTGTGTTTGCGTAGGTAGTATGTTACAGGCGGTGGGGTTGGCCAACTATTGCGGTTTCGATGTTTAAATTTCGTGGTTTTGCGTGTTTGACATTATCACGTTTTGCTGTTTATGTGTCGACAGATTTGTATTCAACAGATTTCACTTTTGTTTAATTAAAGTAGACCCCAATATGGTAACTAAACAGCTGCTATTCATTAGTCTCTATTTATTCTCTAGCTTAACAGTGTAGGGGTTTGGTGGTGGGTATTTATTATTTATCACTGGATAATGGGTATTGAATGTGTTTATGTAATGAGAATTACCTCTTCCATGTCGTACATGTTATTTTCTTTCTTATGTTATTCTTTGATACTGCTGTATGTACGTGATTTGTACTACATTTCTCTTGTGAGCTATTTGTAATTTCGTTTAAGCTGCACTTGTGTGGTCCTAAATGATAATAAAGTGTGTTTGAAATAGGGAACAAAGTTAAAGAGGGAGGATGTAGAACAGTGACTATGTTTTGTTGTTTTGTACCTTGCCAGCCACTGTAGTTAAGGCAGTACGTGGGGGGCTGTACTAAGCAAGTATTGGATGTGCATGCAGATGGATTTCTGTTGTTATACAATAAACTGCTGATAAGTAAGTCCATTGCTTTTGAATTAGGGTTGCCAGCTGTCCAGAATTTCTTCTGGACAGTCCAGAATTAAGGGACACTGTCACTGACATTGACAAACACATGAATATGTTTGATTGCGCACAGTAATATTGTACGACAATCCCTTCGAGGAAAAGTTATATGCACACATCTATTTTGCACGCATTTTGCTTTCACGTGCATGTCCAGAATTCTTGACATGAAAAGTATTCTGAATACAGAGGACTAATGAGATTGATTTTGACTATTGTTTGTGAAGCCAAACAGTGTTTTTACATTATCACCATCAACCCCATCAGTGGGGTCAGGGTGTTGTGTAAACTGTCATCTAACTCTACCAATGTTTCTGTGTTAACAAATGCACAATGTAAAACAGAAAATAATAACAAAATAAAACATGAGCAGAGGCACCATATAACCCATAATTTAATGGAACAAATATTAAAAGGTTAGCACTTGCACAATAAAGTTACATTTTAACTTATCATGAGTAGTGTGACTGCCATGGTTTGTGAATGCTCCAGTTTGGCAAAACCTTGTTATTGGTTTATCTTAAGTTGAATTTGTTCAAGGAATGTTTTACCTTTCCTGATGGGTGATGTACACTATTGAGTTCATCATTATGACACCACAGCACTCTGACAGAGGTTAGCGAGAAAGCCCCACTAATTATGTCTGTCCAAACTGCTATACAAAAGTTAAAAAGCTGAATCAGTATCAGGACATACTGACCAACAGGAATGAAATACCCATATAGCTACAGCTAACCCTGCTAAGGCAGGGAGCTCCTGTTGTACATCATCGGTGCTGATGATGCATGAAAATTAGACTTTGAAATCGGGTAAACTGGAACTTATGATACCTCTGTGTGCAGATGATACTCTAGTAACATTGAGCAAGCCTAAGGAGGATATATCAAGACTAGGAAATACTAACAGGTTTTGCTGAATTACGAGGCTATTAAATCAGACTGAAAAATAACACAAGCTCAACTTCCCAGGTGCAGACCTAGCAAAGAAATTACATCCAGATATATAGAAATTTAATGAGATATAATGTTACCTAGATATAATGTTACCTAGATATAATCTTACATAGATATAATCTTACCTAATCTTACGTAGCTATAATCTTACCTAGATATAATCTTACCTAACCTTACCTAGATATAATCTTACCTAGATATAATGTTACCTAGATATAATCTTACCTAATTTTACCTAGATATAATCTTACCTAGATATAATCTTACCTAGATATAATGTTACCTAGATATAATGTTACCTAGATATAATCTTACCTAATTTTACCTAGATATAATGTTACCTAGATATAATCTTACCTAGATATAATGTTACCTAGATATAATCTTATCTAGATATAATCTTACCTAGATATAATGTTACCTAGATATAATCTTACCTTGATATAATGTTACCTAGATATAATCTTACCTAGATATAATCTTATCTAGATATAATCTTACCTAGATATAATCTTACCTAGATATAATGTTACCTAGATATAATCTTATCTAGATATAATGTTACCTAGATATAATCTTATCTAGATATAATCTTACCTAGATATAATGTTACCTAGATATAATCTTACCTAGATATAATGTTACCTAGATATAATCTTATCTAGATATAATCTTACCTAGATATAATGTTACCTAGATATAATGTTACCTAGATATATAATCTTATCTAGATATAATCTTACCTAGATATAATGTTACCTAGATATAATCTTACCTAGATATAATCTTACCTAGATATAATCTTATCTAGATATAATCTTACCTAGATATAATGTTACCTAGATATAATCTTACCTAGATATAATGTTACCTAGATATAATCTTATCTAGATATAATGTTACCTAGATATAATCTTATCTAGATATAATCTTACCTAGATATAATGTTACCTAGATATAATCTTACCTAGATATAATCTTACCTAATTTTACCTAGATATAATGTTACCTAGATATAATCTTACCTAATTTTACCTAGATATAATCTTACCTAGATATAATGTTACCTAGATATAATGTTACCTAGATATAATCTTACCTAATTTTACCTAGATATAATGTTACCTAGATATAATCTTACCTAGATATAATGTTACCTAGATATAATCTTATCTAGATATAATCTTACCTAGATATAATCTTACCTAGATATAATGTTACCTAGATATAATCTTACCTTGATATAATGTTACCTAGATATAATCTTACCTAGATATAATCTTATCTAGATATAATCTTACCTAGATATAATCTTACCTAGATATAATGTTACCTAGATATAATCTTATCTAGATATAATGTTACCTAGATATAATCTTATCTAGATATAATCTTACCTAGATATAATGCTACCTAGATATAATCTTACCTAGATATAATGTTACCTAGATATAATCTTACCTAGATATAATGTTACCTAGATATAATCTTATCTAGATATAATGTTACCTAGATATAATCTTACCTAGATATAATGTTACCTAGATATAATCTTATCTAGATATAATCTTACCTAGATATAATGTTACCTAGATATAATGTTACTTAGATATAATCTTACCTAGATATAATCTTATCTAGATATAATGTTACCTAGATATAATGTTACCTAGATATAATCTTACCTAGATATAATCTTACCTAGATATAATGTTACCTAGATATAATCTTACCTAGATATAATGCTGGGCAGAGGAAAGGAGAAGACAAGGAGATGGATGATACAGAGAATACTAAGAAATACTAATAGGACTACAGCTATACCAAAGCATTTCAGTATTAAAGTGGCATGTATTAACATGTTCTTTATATATTGCCCAAGCTATGTCATACCAACTAACTGATAAGAACAGATCTAAAATACAATGATGGATGAAAGATTTGTTTTGGCATGAAGAGAGGGCTAGAGTCTCATGGGAAATAATTTTATTACCAAAGGAAATGGGAAGACTAGGTGGCAGGGATATAAGACATTATTTAAAAGTGGCATTGCTACCTTTTTATGAAATGTCTGGACAGAAGTGATTAAGCAAAATTGAAGGAAATGCTACTTGTAATGGGAGGGGGGTTAAAAAGATCTGAGAGAGAGACTGCAGTTCTCAGCAGAGCGGATTGAGAGAAATGTTAAAGCTGAATAAGGCCTTCCTAAAGCTGTTTGCATAAAAGATTGTTGTATTAGAACACAAAGAATTGGGTTTGCCGAGAGCTCTGTCTTACTGTTACCAGCAAGAATCTGAGTCTGCAAAGCAGTCAATGAGCAGTAGGAGTAAAGTACTACCTGAGCAAATTTGGATTAAAGTTGAAGATGAACCCGCTTGTGAAGCCAAAAATACCCTGATGCCTGAGTGTCTCGCACAGCTGCATCGTCAGCAGGGTCCATCTGATGGCGGTGAAGGAGATGACAGCATACCACAGCCAGCAGGTCCATTTGTTGGTGGTGAAGCAGATGACGGCATACCACAGCCAGCAGGTCCATCTGATGGAAGTGAAGCAGATGACAGTATACCACAGCCAGCAGGTCCATCTGATGGCAGTGAAGCAGATGACAGCATACCACAGCCAGCAGGTCCATTTGTTGGCAGTGAAGCAGATGACAGCATGCCACAGCCAGCAGGTCCATCTGATGGCAGTGAAGCAGATGACAGCATACCACAGCCAGCAGGTCCATCTGATGGCAGTGAAGCAGATGACAGCATACCACAGCCAGCAGGTCCATCTGATGCAGGTGAAGCAGATGACAGCATACCACAGCCAGCAGGTCCATCTGATGGAGGTGAAGCAGATGACAGCATACCACAGCCAGCAGGTCCATCTGATGGAGGTGAAGCAGATGACAGCATACCACAGCCAGCAGGTCCATCTGATGACAGTGAAGCAGATGACAGCATACCACAGCCAGCAAGTTCATCCGATGGCAGTGAAGCAGATGACAGCATACCACAGTCAGCAGGTTCATCCAAAGGCACTGAAGCAGATGACAGCATACCACAGTCAGCAGGTCCATCTGATGGCAGTGAAGCAGATGACAGCATACCACAGTCAGCAGGTTCATCCAAAGGCACTGAAGCAGATGACAGCATACCACAGCCAGCAGGTCCATCTGATGGCAGTGAAGCAGATAACAGCATACCACAGCCAACAGTGGAATGTCAAGAAGATGTGGATTGCTGTCCTCCTCAACACCATGAAGGACTTGAACAGACACCATTAATCAGAAATGGTAGTGATGAGGAACTCTTTAGGAGCCCGAACCACGCAGCAGAGGGCAGTATCAACATACCCACAGAGCGGGGCACTGTCATTGAAGAGCCCACTGCCATCAGCTTTGTAAGTGCCCTTAAAATTCCAAGTGTGTTGGAGTTTTCCCTCTGCTTACTATTTGCCAAGCTTGTCAGCTACACCTTCCTTTACTGGCTACCACTGTTCATTCCCAACGTAGCACATTTGGATTCAAAAGGTGCTGCTGATATATCTACACTCTTTGAATTTGGAGGAATTTTAGGTGGGATAATTGCAGGTATAGTTTCTAACTACACGGGAGGGAGAGCAACATCCTGCTGTGTGATGCTCATTGTAGTAGCTCCCATGTTGTTCCTGTATAACAATATCGGTCAGAATGGAATTGGGACCACAATTGCTATGCTGATTGTGTGTGGAGGTCTGGTGAATGGTCCATATGCTCTCATCACTACAGCCATCTCAGCTGATCTGTTTCAGCTCCTGCTTCACATCTGAAATACATTTTGGATTGCACCTGGTTTCTACAACAAGCTTTCTGTACTTTTTAAGGGACCAAGATGGGTACCAGGAAAGCTAAGACTAGGTCTTCCAGAGGAAATTCCCAAGGTTTGCTGTACTTTGAAAGTAGAACCGGTATACCCGAAGAAGAAAAACAGTAATTCTTCAGATATGGGACTTTTGCACAATTATCAGTACAAGCAGAGGTCATTGTCACCTTTTCATGCAAATGTCCGAGAGCAGCAAACAAGACATGGTGGTTACATTGGAGAAACTGGTGAACTTTCAAGAGAAAAATAGTGACCTTTGGAACATTACAGTTTGCATGATGAGCGTAGCACTTCATACACACACCAATCTCATACACACCCCCACCCTCTCTCATACATACACCACACCTCACACAACTATACTACAATGCCTACCTTCCCACAACAAGCTCTACTACTATCTACCCTTTTAATATCCCTAACCTACATTACCCAACTTAGCCTCCACACTAATACATACCTACTGCTAACCACACACACCACCACCTCACACCCCCCAGATATATCCCACTCATATTCACAGATCTCTCCAGAACTTTACTCCTCCAGCCCATCCAATCTTTTCAAACTCTCCTTACTCCCTACATCACCATCTCCTCACCCCACTCTATCTACTTTCTCTAAGACAACCCTCCCCCAAAAAAACATACTTCCCTTTATCCTCTACTTTTCTTCAATCAGCTCCTCTCTCATATCTCACTCTCTCTGTCAGGTGACATCCACCCTAACCCAGGTCCAACCCTTACCTGTACCCACCCTAACCCAAGTTCTAATCAACACAAACACAAGACTATCCGCCTCATGACCCTAAATGCACAAAGCCTCCGTAATAAAATCCCCAACCTTCAGGCCTGGCTCTCTTACAACCAGCCAGACATAACTGCTGTCTCTGAGACCTGGCTCAAACCCTCCATCAGAGATAATGAAATCCTTCCTCCAGGCTACCACATTATACGCAATGATAGAACTCATAGAAAAGGAGGTGGCGTAGCAATTATCTACTCCTCCACTCTCACTTTTACTCCATTGACCAACCCCATCCCAACATTTGCCAATGCAGAAATGACTGTAGGCTTTCTAAAACTTAACAACTATAAATCCATCTGCATCTGCTCCATCTACATCCCACCCGGAGACAATACCAAAACTCTGGAAGACATCCTCTCTTGGTTTAACTCAAACATCAAATATGAAACCTACATTCTTGGTGATGTAAATATTAACTGGACCTCCTTCCTCATAGATACCCCATCTAACTCTATCAACCTCTACAATTTCACCCAACTCATAGACCTCCCTACTAGGCCAAACAAAGATGGTTCCTCCGGTACCATCTTAGATTGGATATTAACAACACATCCCAACCGTATCTCGAAAGCTGGTGTAATACCAGACCCCCTAGGTGACCACTTACCAGCCTTCACTGACCGCCTATCCTCACACACAGAAAAACAACACATTTTCAGACAATCCCGTAACCTATCTTCCTTCAACCCCAAAATCTTCTCTGAATGCCTCAAGGTTACTAATTGGTCCCCACTGAAAATCCTTCCACTAGATAACGCTGTCACATATTTTAACCAAACCTTCCTTACCTTACTTGATAAAGTAGCCCCTTTACAAACCAAACGTATCAAAACAAATTCCTGCCCCTGGCTATCCCAAGAAACTAAATTGATAATCACTCAAAGAAACAAAAAGTGGAAACTGTACCAAAAACAGAAAACCCCCACCACCCTCCAAGAATATAAACATCTTCGTAACCTGGCCAAAAAATCATCAAAGAAACAAAAAGTGGAAACTGTACCAAAATCAGAAAAACCCCACCACCCTCCAAGAATATAAACATCTTCGTAACCTGGCCAAAAAATCAATAACAAAAGATCGCAAAAACTACTACAGCAGTCTGCAATGCAAACACTCAAACAATCCAAAGAAATTCTGGACATCCATCTCTTCAATACTCAACCCTGGTAATACTTCCAACCCCTGCCCCAATCCCAACCTCTCAAGTCTTGAAACGGCCACTAACTTCAAGACATTTTTCATTGATTGTATAGCTAAATTATCCTCCACTTTCCCCAATCCATCCATCAATACTAACCCCTCACATTGCACCCCAAACCCTCTCTCTCACCCCCTCCTCCACCACTATTCTCACTTAAACCTGTCTCCACCTATACTATAAAAAGACTACTGCAAAAGCTAAAACCATGCCGCAATGCCCCTGACAACCTTCCAGCAAATTTTCTTCAAATATCAGCCGAATCTGTAGCCTATCCCATATCCATCCTCATTAATAGAGCCATTCAGGAATCCTATGTACCAACCATCTGGCATTATGCATACATAATTCCTCTCCACAAAGGTGGTAAGAACACAGACACTACCAACTTCAGACCCATAGCTATACTGTCTCCTCTCTCTAAAATTCTAGAGAAAGCCATCCACTCCCAGCTCATGCCCTACCTAATCCAGCACAAACACCTCTCTCCCACCCAGCACGGCTTCCGCCCAGGCCACAGCACCATGACAGCCCTCATTTCCTTCCTCGAAACAGTCAACCTAGCACGTGAGAGTGGCAAATACGTATCTTCTCTTTTTCTTGACCTCTCAAAGGCATTCGACACTATTTCCCATTCCCTCCTCCTGTCCCAGCTCTCACACTTGCATCTATCTCCCTCAACCCTAGACTGGTTCTCCAGCTATCTTTCCACGCGCCAGCAGGCTGTACAATGGAAAGAGTCAACCTCCCCTTTCTTACCTACACCCACAGGAGTTCCCCAAGGATCAGTACTTGGCCCTCTGCTCTTCAACTTATTCATTAACAACTTTCACCTCTCCATCCCTGAAGCCTCAGTCATCCAATACGCAGATGGCTCCACTATCATCTGCTCAGCCTCCTGCCCCTCCAAACTTCTACTTAATACCCAAACAGCCTTTTCCAAAATTGAATCATGGATGCAATCGCATCACTTGGCCCTAAATGCCAACAAAACAAAGCTAATGATATTTACTTCCACTAAAACTTCCCAGTTCCACAAAGTCCAATTTTCCATCAAAAGCCACAATAACACCCCTCTTGAAATCGTTCCTAGTACCAAACTACTTGGCATTACCATCGATGAAAACCTAAAATTTGACTCCCACATCCTCTCAGCAATCAAAAAAACCCACCAGAAAATCGGCCACCTCTACAGACACAACTACTACCTTACTCCATCTTCCCGTCATACCCTTGCATCTACCTTCCTTCTCCCCTCTCTCTTGTACGGTGCTCCCCTATTCTCCAACCTACAACTCAGACTCCGTGCTAAACTTGAGGCCTGTTACAACAAAATCTGCAAATTTGCAACCAATTCTAAGAACTCTTCCCATCACTGTCACTCCCTACACACCCTAAACTGGCTAGAACTCCACAACCACCTAAAGTGCCTACAACTTACAACAGCCCACAAACTCATCTTTAAACCAGCAGAATGCCCCTCTCTTGCTAAATCTCTAACACCCTACACATCTACCCGTACCTTGAGATCCACAGGCCAAAACCTCCTGCATGTACACAAACCCATCCACCCAACTGGTAAACTACTACTATCCCACACTATAGCCAAACTATGGAATAATCTCCCACACCACTACGTAATATACCTAACCACAACAATTTCAAATCCATGCTTCTCTCCCATCTCTCCTCCAAATGGGAATGTCCTTCACATGCTCCCACCTAAAACTCCCACACTACTAACTCCACACCTAAATCATCATTTCTTTGCCTACTTTAACTTAATTCAGAGATCTTGCTCAGAACACCTTTTCATAAATCTTTTGCATGCATGCCTCTGGCCTACCTTACTCATATTCTCAAACTTTCATTGTTTGTTTTTCTTATCCATTGTACCCATAATATTGTTTTCCTCTGTAATATTGTTAATTTGTCTCTGTTCGTATGTATTTGTATGTCTGTTTGGGGCTTTTCCCCTCGGGTCTCCACTGAAAAAGGGTAATTCTTACCCAGCTGGACCAACCCGGTTAACAAATGCAAATAAATAAATAAATAAATAAATAAATAAGTTCTGCAGACAATGAAAAGCAACTTATTTAAGACTTTGTCACTGAAATTCTGGAAATAATACATTTTAACAATAGGAGGGGAAGTAAGCAGGAGAGCAAATTAATCAGTGGAAGGAGCGTGGAGGCTGACAAAAGCAGATATCCAATACTGGCATCAACTGTTAAATAGAAACGCAATGTCAAATTGAGCCCAAGAAAAAGAGAAATGTACATTAAGTGACAGAGTCAGACTGCAGTGTGAAAGGCTAACACAGCCAATGCAACAAACAAGCTCAGCTAAGGTAGGAAAGGATAAATGGCCACCAGTAAGACTGTATGGCAAAAACTTATAAAGTTTAAAAGACACAATAATTGCTAAAGAAAGAGAGTGATGAGAAAAACTCCTCTAGACAGACATAAGCAGGGAATGTTAGTAACAAATGTTATGTCTGCCAAGAATGATAGAAAATATAGGATGCTCTGGGGGAAATACCAGCATAAGTCCTTTTATACACTGCCCTGTATAGCAAAGATGTCCCAAGTGGGGAACCCAGACTGCTGGAGGTGCCTTCACAGCAGTAGAGGTACCTGGGACCATATGCATTGGAGCTGTCCAGAACTAAACAGATTCAGAACAGATTTATATCATCTGTTAACTCAAATAAAGGGGATTTGCTGTTTATTATCTAACACTGGAGCAGGGGCGTTATAAAATACAGAATAAAAATAGGAATATGTCTATTGTACTATATTACTACTAGTAATGAAGAAGTTAATAACCACACACTAGAAACCACAGAACTAACCCGCAGTAAACAAATTAGAGAAACTGACATCAGAACTGTGGCATAAGGAATCTGGACAGGTGGAAAAGAACAGAATCCAAACACTGAAGAAATTATCAGATAGGAGAAACACTGGGAAGAAAAGAACTGATTGGTAAAGACAGAGCTGGGCTACAATAATGTTTCAAAAGAAAGAGCTAGATACCTAGGACCCTACCCCTAGTACGAGTTCAGTGAACAGTAAAACATAGCTCCAGACTACAGATAGATGGGCTTAGTAGACATGGTTAAAAACTAACATCCAGAGTAAAGAAATTCTCCCACCAGGATAGAACATATTAAGACAGGACAGAAAAAAATAAGAAGGGTGGTGGAGTAGCCATACTCTTCAAAAACTCACTAAACAACTACAAATCTCAACCCCCACATTTCAGAATGCCAAAACCTTAGTCTCAACTCTAATTATAAACAAAACTAAAACAATCAACATTATCTGTTGTTACATCCCTTCAGGCAACAATTCCCCCACCATTGAATAAATTCTACAATGGACTTCTAGCAAACTACCCAACAAAACCATTCTCTTAGGTGACCTAAACACAGACTGGTTAGCCTGTACCTCCAACAATCCCACTAACCATATCAGTCTCTATGGCTTTGTCCAGCTCATTCATGATCTCACTAAAGTGGACAAGAAATCCCACATTCAGTTTTAGACTGGACACTAGTAAATAAAACACAACTATCACACAGGATGTCTACCAGACACCCTGAGTGATCATCTTCCCACATTCTTTCTGCGTAAACACTCCAACCTTTCCAACCCTATCACCTATAGACAAGTCAGAGACGACAGGAAACTAAATACACAAGATCTTAACTATATCCTAAAACACTGTAATTGGAACCCACTACTAACATTACAACTAGACCAAGCCATAGACTACTTCAATAGCACCTTCACTAACATCCTCAACTCTATTGCACCCCTTAGAATGATTAGAGTGAAGGCAAACTATGCCCCATAGCTAAGCAGGGACACAAGAGCCCTACTTAAAGCCAGAGATAGACCATGGAAACCTGGAAAAGAGATAGCACAAACTTATCCAAACAAAACTACCAGAAACTAAGGAATCAGGCAAAAAGACAGACCAAACTTGATTAACAAAATTACTTCCTCAATAGTCAAAACAAACACACTAACAATCCACAAAAGTTCTGGCATGCTATCAATTCCTTACTTAACCCAAGCAAAACATCAACTCTCCCACCACCAACGATGATGCCACAAACATTGCCTCCCAATTTAACCATTACTTCACAGAATCCATTCTATCACTTTCCTCTCAAATCTCCCAACCCCACCTTTCAAATACCCCTACCAAACCGCTAAAGAACAACCCCCTTTTAACCCTCTCACCTGTCCCTACCACCACAATTAAAAAACTCCTACAAACACTCAAACCTACCACCCTTGCTGCAGACAGCTTACCAACCAAATATCTAAAAATGACAGCTCATTCTCTATCATATCCAGTATCCATCCTTATAAACCACTCCATACAAGAGGCCTACATCCCAAAGCTATGGAAAGTATCATTCATAATCCCTCTTCATAAAGGAGGAAACTCCTACAAATTCTCTAACTACCGCCCCATAGCCATCTTGCCCCCCTTATCCAAAATACATGAGAGGTGTATTCACTCCCAAGTTATGAGATTTCCAAACTCTAACTACCTCCTCTCACCTACACAACATGGTTTCAGACAGCACCATAGCACTACAATCACCCTTCTGTCCTTCACAAATACAGTTAACCTACACAAAAACAATAACAAATTCGTATCAGCAATTTTCCTAGACCTGTCCAAGGCATTTGACATGGTGTCACACACCATGCTCCTAGAATCCATGACCTTCCTATCCTTTGCCCCTTCAAATATAGCATGGTTTAAATGCTACTTGTCAGATAGACAGCAATCTGTCCAGTGGCAAAACACACTATCTCCCCTACTCCCAATCACAATAGGAGTGCCCCAGGGTTCAATATTAGGCCCCCTACTCTTCTCTATATTTGCTAACAGACTATATACCACCACCCAACATGCTTCACTTATGCAATATGCAGATGACTCAACTCACATCTGCTCCACACCATCCCTCCTTACCCTTCAAAAACTCAATCAGGAATCCTTCACTTCTGTGGAAATCTGGATCACCCAGATCCAGTTCATTCTAAATCCCAACAAGACCAAACTATTCATATTCGCTCCCAACAAAACTAAATGTAACCATCATCCTTTCACAATCACATCCAAGAACGGGACTAACATCTCTCCAACTGACCATACTAAACTCCTTGGTGTAGAAATCGACAACAAGCTACTGTTTGATATCCACATCTCACAAACAATCAAAAAGGTCCACAAAAAATGGGCACACTATACAGACACAAAACATTTCTAACTGATCAGGCATGAATTACACTTGCCCAAACTCATCTTCTATCCACCCTTATGTATGCCACACCAATCCTTACCCTGACAAGAAAACATGACCTTGAACTACTTCAATCTTGCTACAATAAAATCGCCAGATTTGCTAATAACTTCAGCTGTAAGACCCACCACTTCCAGGCATTACATCAACTTAAATGGCTAGAACTTCCACAGCTATTGAACTACCACCAAATAACACTTGCTACAAGATTTTGAACTACCCTGACAAAACCCCATCTTTTAACCAACTACTAACCAAGTATATATCAAATCACCCACTTCAGAAAAATCTCTTCAGAATAAACACTCCTTTGTACCTCCAAAGCCAATAACTCCACAGGAAAGGCCCTGTTCTCCCACAACATAGCCAGAAACTGGAACAACCTCCCCACTTCTTTAACCTCTGCTCCTTCTATCACCATATTCAAAAATTCTCTCAAAGTGCACCTAATGAATAAATGGTTATGCCCATGCATCACATAACAACCCACATTTCATTTTATAAACAAATAAACAGCTGGCTACATTTCTAACTATGTGCTGCAGACATCAGGCATCTACTGCAAATCTATAATTGTAATAAGTTGTTTCTCTACGCCCTCTTTCAAGACTTGTTGTTTCAGTATAATACCTCAGTATCTTGTAATGTGTAACATATAATTGTAATATGTTGTTTCTCTATGCTCTTTTTTAGACCTGTTGTATCAAGATAATACCTCAGTAAGCTGCACTGATTGTGTAATTTATTAGTAACATGTTGCTCTACATTTTATATCTATGTTTGCTTCTTTTGCAATATGTACCATTTTGTATCATGCTAACTTTATTATAACTTGATGGAGCTTTTCTCCCCGGGCCTCCGCTGTAAATGGACATGTGTCCAGTTAGACTATCCCGGCAAACAAATGCAAAATAAAATAAATAAAATAAAATAGTAGACTTGAAAACATGGAGAGTAACCTGTAATAAGACATTACAGTTGGGAGGAAAGGTCAACCAAGAATTTATAGTGTAGATAATCTGGAATAGGTGGAAAAATGAGAGTGGTGAAGGTGAAAATACTGTTACATGTTGGAGTACATTGAACCAATATTGTAAAAGGACCAGTTATTATATTAAAGTACATTTGGAAACTTAATGGAAGTTAAATAAATTCTGCTTTGGAAATTTAGACTATGAACTAGTACAGGGAAGAACTTGAAGTATGAGACGACTAACCCAAGATTTAAATTTTGTCACGAATACTTTATTCATAATTATACAATCAGGAAGCTTTACAATTCAAAAATGTGCACTGATTGGACAAAGCAATCAACATATGACTATTGTAAATTGAGCATTCGCAACAGGAAGAAGTTCATCTGACAATCACTTTCTCTACGCCACTAAACAGTGAGAGAATTTCTGTAGAGACTTTGTGGCGATTCCATTGGCTCCTTTTTTTTTTTAATTGGTTGCGGTCCTAACTATTAAACAAAAATTTCCCATGCTACCATATGACACCTGGAGCAGTTTCTGGCTATGTTGTGGGAGAACAGGGCCTTTCCTGAATGTAAAAAGAAAAACAACTCACAGATCTCAACTGAATACAAAAAGAAAACTCTTATTCCATATGGAGGGTACCACCCTGGACTGCACAACACCTGAAAAAAATGAAGGCTCTACACAAAAGTCAAACACAGAAACTCTTCAGAACAGAAATGTAATTGTACTGTGCAGGAACTTAGAGGCTTAGTGCAGGTGCAGTACACATCCTAGATACCCACTACTACAAGGAGATGGCAGAAAAGCACTAAAGTCTATTTATACAATGACATTAGTTCAAAAAGGTAAGTTTTTGTAACTGTGAGTGTGTGTGTGTGTGTGTGTGTGTGTGTGTGTGTGTGTGTGTGTGTGTGTGTGTGGGTGTGCATGTATGTGGGGGGGTATCACAAGAGTTAGATACAGTTGGCTTTATTTAATCAATCGCACTTCACCCTCATAATCAGAACACACCAACTGTGTGTAAATCCTGTGATACTCACACCCAGTCATGGATTACTACTAAAAATGACGACCTATTACACTTGAAATGCATGTGCAATTAATGAACTGAGAGAGTAGGAGGGGTATGACTATCCCTAGTAGGGGTATGACTATCCCCAGGAGGTGGATGACCATCTCCAAGAGGGGGGTCTATCTATCTCCAGTTTTTGGAAAGCAGTTAAATCAGAGAAATTACTATGCAGACCACAGCTAGTAACTAACTTCAGACCTCCAGACCTCAGTAGTTGTAAACATAGTGTGCATTCCCACAATATGTTTGAGGCCCACATCACATACACAGAGGCATATGATTGATTAATGAAGAGAGGTTGTGGTAATATAACACATCTCATACACAGAGGCATATGACTTTGATTAATAGAGAGGTTGTGGTAATATAGCATCATATACACAAAGGCATATGATTGATTAATAAAGAGAGGTTGTGGTAATATAACATCATATACACAAAGGCATATGATTGATTAATAAAGAGAGGTTGTGGTAATATAACATCATATACACAAAGGCATATGATTGATTAATAAAGAGAGGATGTGGTGATATAACACATCGCATACACAGAGGCATATGACTGATTAATAAAGAGAGGATGTGGTGATATAACACATCACATACACAGAGGCATATGACTGATTAATAAAGAGAGGTTGTGGTAATATAACATCATATACACAAAGGCATATGATTGATTAATAAAGAGAGGTCGTGGTAATATAACACATCACATACACAGAGGCATATGACTGATTAATAAAGAGAGGTTGTGGTAATATAGCATCATATACACAAAGGCATATGACTGATTAATAAAGAGAGGATGTGGTGATATAACATCATATACACAAAGGCATATGACTGATTAATAAAGAGAGGTTGTGGTAATATAACACATCATATACACAGAGGCATATGACTGATTAATAAAGAGAGATTGTGGTGATATAACACATCACATACACAGAGGCATATGACTGATTAATAAAGAGAGGTTGTGGTAATATAACATCATATACACAAAGGCATATGATTGATTAATAAAGAGAGGTTGTGGTGATATAACACATCACATACACAGAGGCATATGACTGATTAATAAAGAGAGGTCGTGGTGATATAACACATCACATACACAGAGGCATATGACTGATTAATAAAGAGAGGTTGTGGTAATATAACATCATATACACAAAGGCATATGATTGATTAATAAAGAGAGGTTGTGGTGATATAACACATCACATACACAGAGGCATATGACTGATTAATAAAGAGAGGTTGTGGTAATATAACATCATATACACAAAGGCATATGATTGATTAATAAAGAGAGGTTGTGGTAATATAACATCATATACACAAAGGCATATGATTGATTAATAAAGAGAGGTTGTGGTGATATAACACATCACATACACAGAGGCATATGACTGATTAATAAAGAGAGGTTGTGGTGATATAACACATCACATACACAGAGGCATATGACTGATTAATAAAGAGAGGTTGTGGTAATATAACATCATATACACAAAGGCATATGATTGATTAATAAAGAGAGGTTGTGGTAATATAACATCATATACACAAAGGCATATGACTGATTAATAAAGAGAGGTTGTGGTGATATAACACATCACATACACAGAGGCATATGATTGATTAATAAAGAGAGGTTGTGGTGATATAACACATCACATACACAGAGGCATATGATTGATTAATAAAGAGAGGTTGTGGTGATATAACACATCACATACACAGAGGCATATGACTGATTAATAAAGAGAGGTTGTGGTGATATAACACATCACATACACAGAGGCATATGACTGATTAATAAAGAGAGGTTGTGGTGATATAACACATCACATACACAGAGGCATATGACTGATTAATAAAGAGAGGTTGTGGTAATATAACACAATATGCAATCACAGACCAATGGCAGTGAATATGCCTTATGCACTGTATGTGATATGCAGCAGAAGTGCAGTTTCATTCACAACACCCCTAAGTCACTGACCTGAAACAGTTTTTTAGAAATGGTATGTCTAAATAACTTGAGCCTGCTTAGCAGAAATATTCAATTTTCACTTGTAACCTGTAAAGAGTGAGAAGCTTGGAATATGGCTAACCAAGTTAATATGATCGCAGTGGACTACATTGTCAGACCACACACACACACACCATTATCTTAACATCACTTTTTTGCACTGGTTATAAACACTGAAAAATGTCAGTACAGATGAGCAGCCTCTAATATAATCCATGAAGGGTGAAACCATCTGTGTGAGGCATGCCTGCTAACAGAAACCTGAACATGCAATGTCTGTGTGAAGCATGACTGCACAGAACACTAATCTGCTAACAAAACCATTAACAAGCACAGTCTGTGTGAAGCATGTCTGCAGAGAACACTAATATGCCAACAAAACCGCTGGCAAGAACCCTTAATGTGCATGGTCTGTATGAGGCCACCCAAGTGGTAGTGAGAACTGTAGTCTTGAAATTGTAAGAACTACCAGTTCCAGCCCAGTACCCATAACCCAGTGTCACTAGTTGTCATAAACGCTATGCTGTCTGATAGACCCATGACAGCAGGGACATGTGCTGTGGTGTGGTTACAGTTGCAACATTAGGTTCCCATGCTTTCTGTGGTTATGGCCATTTGCAGTTCAAAAACATCTGTGTTATTCTAGCCTACGATCACTCATAAAATCATCCAAGGCCAACTTTGAGAGAAAAATCGCAAAAGACACAAAAGACAATCACAAGGCCTTCTTTAGCTATGTTAGAAACCTGGGTGGAAACTCCCAGATATGCTCAGAGTTAGTCCAAAATGATACAAAATACACTGAACCCACTGACATTGCCAACATTCTGGCAGACAGGTTCAGTGCAAATTTCTCCTCCCCCTCCCCCCCAAAAGGAGAAATAACTATCCCAGCAGAGTGTAGCCTCCCTAATATCTCAGATGCCCAGGTGAGAGCCACCCTCTCTAAAGCTAAAAACACAGCATCAATGGGACCGGACGGTGTCCCAGGCTGTGTGCTACATGAACTCCAAGAGGAACTAAACCCACACATAAGGCTGCTGTTTAATCTTAGCCTTACTACAGGATACGTACCCAAAGAGTGGCGTACGGCGACAGTGGTACCACTTCACAAAGGCGGTGCTTCTACGGACCCTGAAATTACGCCCCATAAGCTTGACGAGCCTGGTCTGCAAAGCTATGGAGAGGATCATTATGGAACTCATAAACAAAGACATTGGGGACCTACAGACATTGGATCCTACCCAATTTGGCTTTGTCAAAGGCAGATCCTGCCTTTTGAACTTGATCGACTTTTTTGAAACAGTCACTAAGGCCATTGATGAGGGTAAGGCAGTTCACACAGCCTACTTTGACCTTGCAAAAGCCTTTGACACAATACCCCACTTGGGCATCATAGACAAACTCACCAGCTTAAATGTAAACCCATATGTCACAAGATGGGTTGCAAACTGGCTCAAGGACAGAACCCACAGGGTCAGAGTTGCTGGAGCTATGTCAGACTCTAAGCCAGTCACAAGCGGTGTCCCACAGGGCTCAGTCCTGGGACCCCTCTTGTTCGGCATTTATTTTTCCGAGGTACAGGCAAACATAGGAGGATTGTGGCTGACAAAGTTCGCAGATGACTGCAAACTGGGCACCATAATTGATACTCCAGCGGACACAAACATCCTTCAGAGAGGCCTCATAGAAACGGATAATTGGTGCCAGAGCCATGGTCTTAAGCTGAATGCCAAAAAATGTATAGTCATACCCTTTGGGAAAAACAAGGTACCCACAAATTACCACATAGGTGGTAATCCATTGGCACGGAAGAGGTAATCAGGGACCTTGGGACCCAGGTTGACAGTAACCTCTCATTTGACACTCACATTGCCAAAGTGGTTAGGAAGACCTTCTATATTGCCCACCTTATCATGAAGGGTTTCACATCTAGATCAAGAGTGGTCATTGTGCCCCTGTACTCTTCTCTTATCAGGCCAATGATTGAGTACAATGCCCCATTTGGGATGTATCTTACCCGTCACCTGCAACAGTTGGAAAGACCCCAAAAGTTCCTCACCAAGAGGATAAAGGGTCTTAAACATATGTCATATGCTGCCCGACTGAAAAAACTCCAGCTCTATTCAGTCGCATACCGCCTACTCAGAGGTGATCTGTGCCTGACGTACAAGGCCATGTCCAATCCTGAATTAATGGACATGCTCCACCTCAGTAAATCCAAATCCACCAGAGCCACGAGAGCAAGAGACTTAAACCTCAACACAGAAATAAATAGGACGTGCTGGAGGGACAGATTCATAACCCAGAGGCTCCCTACACCCTGGAACAGAATCCCAATCCATGTTAGGCAGAGCCCCTCACTGACTCTATTCAAGAGAAATCTTGACGAGTGGATGGGAGATCGTAGGTTTACCCCGGGGGTCATCTCTGTGTCACTACTAGACAGAGGCACAGTAAACTAAACCCTAAAAGGGCATAGTATTCTCATCCTAAGGGGTGGTGAAAGCCACACACACTCTGGCTAGGCTTATAAATGCCCTAGGGCAGATAGCCTAGTACGAACCTATGAACCTATGAACCTATGACTGCAGACTATATGTATGTCTAAATTAGAAAATCTAGTTTTACATACATTCCCACTGGTAGAAGCTTTACAATGTCACTGATGTGGGAGGAGAAGCGCATATCACTGATGTGGGAGGGGTGCCACATTTCACTGATGTGGGAGGGGTAGCGCATATCACTGATGTGGGAGGGGTAGCGCATATCACTGATGTGGAAGGGGTAACCCGCACATATCACTGATGTGGGAGGGGTAGCGCATATCACTGATGTGGGAGGGATAACCCGCACATATCACTGATGTGGGGGCGAGGTAGCGCACATCACTGATGTGGGAGGGGTAACCCGCACATATCAGTGATGTGGGAGGGGTAACCCGCACATATCACTGATGTGGGAGGGGTAACCCGCACATATCACTGATGTGGGAGGGGTAGCAGATATCACTGATGTGGGAGGGGTAGCGCATATCACTGATGTGGGAGGGGTAGCGCATACCACTGATGTGGGAGTGGTAGCGCATATCACTGATGTGGGAGGGGTAACCTGCACATATCACTAATGTGGGAGGGATAGCGCATATCACTGATGTGGAAGGGGTTGCACATTTCACTGATGTGGGAAGGGTTGCACATTTCACTGATGTGGGAGGGGTGCACATTTCACTGATGTGGGAGGGGTGGTAAGTGGTTGTAGTACATTATTTGTATGCATGATAATAGACTGCAATATGCAGTTGTTTTATTTTATTGTTATATGACACAATATTAAAAAACTATCATTTAGGAATAGGCCCCATCTTGGAAGGTAAAATGTACATTTAGACCCTAGCTGCCCTCATTTATAACACATTATATATGGAAACAAGGTCATTTAATCCATAACTTGCGGCATTTAAATTTAACAGCCACAAAAAATTCTTTATCTTCTGATAAACTCTCCCAGTTACCTTTTCTGCCTGTGAGCTATCATTAGATATTTTTAGATACTCTGATATGATTTCACTTCTGAAATTTGATTACATTTATATTTATTTTTAACAATAGTATTTTTTAAAAAAGTAGTACTATTTTGTTAATAATATTAAAAAAGGTAATTGCAATTATTAACATTATTTATTTTTACCTATTTATAACCATTAATAATTAATACCTTTATTTTAAAGACAGTTTTATTTTGCGACAGCTTGTCAGGTTTACATGTATATATATTTTAGAATTCAACAAATATGGTTTAAAATCTTGTTTCAAATGCATGAATTTCAGTGTGTCTGTAGTATTTGAACATTTTTTTCTTTTCTTCTGGCTTCACTTTGTAAGTTCGTATTTGATGTGGTTGTAGGGTTATGAAAAATCAGTTGTGATACAGTAAAAGCTGATTGCTGTATTGTGATATACAAGGTCAAGTTATAGTTTTGTATTTTATTCTGATGGAGTCTCCTCCAAGATGAAAACTCTAAATCAAATGAGCATATTTTAAACAGATTCAGCAGGTGGCCATCTTTTACGGGTTCTGGGTTTCGTTTCTTCAGCTGCCGTTGAATATTTTGTTTGGTTAGTTTGTTTTACAGTTACTAGTAGTTCATCTTTGGAGTCGATCATTATTTTTAACCCCAATCAATGCTCACCTAGGGATTTAACAAAACGTCTGCAGCAACTGTCTTGATATGTTACACCGTTGGGTTTTAATGACTGTTCCAGTACCCAGGAACATGAACTGGGTCTCAAATCAAATGTGTGAGAAAAGAATACAGGATGATGGATAAACAAATGGAGGCCACTGAATTGTAAACTTCATGGCACATTACAGTAACAGCTGAAGCAATTCAAAACTAAACTGTTGAAATATTGTAATATATAGACTGACAATTTTTTATGAGAATGTGTTCACATGCAATGGGTTCCAAAAAGCTTCAGGTTCTGGAAGATCCCAACAGGACTGGAGGCAGATTCCATTCTGTACAGTGAATTTTCTGGAAGTATTTGACCAGGCTGGATGTGACTTAATGAAACTACCTATTAATGTGTGACAGTTAGTCACATTGGATCAAGAAATTAAATTAAGCAATAATATCCAAAACAATTTGTTGTTTGGTTCACTTAAGACAAATTATTTCAACAGTTTCAAAGATAATGAAATATTATCAAGGTTTCAAATTAAAGGTAATGATTTCAAGATTTTTGATTTTAGTGGTATTCTACTTAGTGAAGCACACTGCAGATTTTTCAAGAAAATATTTACCTTCATTCCTAATTTCAAACTTGATTTAGAAGACATTCTGGTCCAACTTAACAAGCTTTTCACCTGTAAACTTAACTTGAGACTTCACTTAGGGTTCATTACAGGTGACACATCTTAGCAGTTTATCCACATTAAGAAGTGTTTACAGACCTCCCCCATCCAGTTATGGTTGCTTTTGAAGCCCATTGTGAAGAATCAAATCAGAGGGTTTCTAAAAGAAAGATGATGGTATTCACACAATTTAACACACAATGAAAAAGTGTCAGGAAAGATCTTAGTTTCAACAGAAACATCAAGATTACGAAATATGACATGTTCATAAGTGTGTACTAGGCTAATGGCCCTGGAGCCTTTAAAGCCTAGCCCATAGAAGTCCCCTGGCATTGTGGTTAGTTCCCAGTACCTCTAACAAGTAGAGCCACTGGAGTGATCCCAGGCTGAACTTTCTATTTCCCATCCACTCATCAAGATTTCTCATGAAGAGGGCCAGTGAGGTGTTCTGCTTGACATGTATGGGAAGTCTATTCCAGAGCATGGGCAGTCTCTGGGTTATGAACCTGTCCCTCCAGCATGTTCTGTTGATTATGGTAATGAGGTTGAGGTATCTGGAGCGTGTGGTGCAAAGGGATTGGGATTTCTTTAGATGTCGCATTTCTAACAGAGCTGGGGTCAGACATGGCTTAGTAAGTCAAACAGAGATCACCTCTTAGTAGATGAGACAGAGAATAGCTGGAGTTTTTTGAGTCTGTCCGTGTATGACGTGTGTTTAAGGCCTAGGATCCTCTTCGTGAGGTACTTTTGTGGCCTTTCCAGCTGTTGCATGTGTCTAGTGAGGTACATGCCAAATGGGGCATTATATTCAATGACTGGCCTAACGAAGGAAGAGTAGAGAGATGATGACCTCTTTCTTCCTGGAAGCAAAACCCTTGGTAATGAGATGTGCCACATAGAAGGACTTTCAGACCACAGTGACAATGTAGTGGTCAAAGAAGAGGTTGCTGTCAACCTGTGTCCCCAGATCTCTTATAATGCTTCAGTGTTCAGTGGGCTCCCATCAATGTGGTAATTAGTGGGAACTGAGTTTTTCCCAAAGGGGATGATGAGGCATTTTTTGGCATTAATGCATTTTTTGGCATTAAGCTTAAGGCCATGGTCTTGACACCCGTCATTGGTCTCAGTGAGGCCTTTCTGTAGGATTTCTACATCACTTGGGGAGTTAATAATGGCTCCCAGCTTGCAATCATCTGCGAACTTGGTCAGCCAGAGTCCCTCCATGTTGACCTGCACTTCTGAGAAGTAGATGCCAAACAGGAGAGGACCCAGGACCAATCCCTGTGGGACTCCATTTGTGACTGGTCGGCAGTCTGACTTGGAGTCTGCTGCTTTCACACTGTGGGTTCTATCTGTGAGCCAATTTGCAACCCACCCAGTGATATAGAGTTTGATGCCTAGTTTGGTGAGTTTATCAATAATTCCTGAGTGGGGGATGGTATCAAAGGCCTTGGCTAGATTGAGGTAGGCTGTATGAACCACCTTGGTGACTGACTCAAAGAAGTCGACCAGGTTGAGCAGGCATGATCTACCCTTCACAAAACCAAACTGTGTGGAATCCAGAGTATGGAGATTCCTTATACTTTTGTTTATTAGGTCCATGATGATGCGTTCCATAGCTTTGCATATCAGACTCCTCAGACTAATGGGGCGATAGTTCCCAGGGACTGTAGTTACTCCTACTTTGTGGAGAGGGATGACTGTAGCAGTGAGCCATTTGGTAGAGACAACGCCTGAGATGAGGCTGTGATTGAACAGAGTACACAGTTGAGGTGCCAGTTCACTCTGTAGTTCATGTAGAACACAGCCAGGGATATTGTCAGGTCCCATAGAAGCTGTATTCTTGGCCTTGGACAGTGCTGTTTTAACTTGTGCAACAGTAATACTGGGTGCCTGGCAATCTACTGGTATTGTGATTGGTCCTTTGGGGGGGGGGTAAAGTTGGCACTGAATCTGTCAGCCAGTATATTGGTAATATCTGTTGGCTCAGTACAGGTGGTACCATTGTGCAGTAGCTCAGAGCAAACCTGGGTATTGCCATGGAGATACTTTACATAACTATAAAAGGCCTTGTGGTTGTCTTTACTGTCTGCTGCAATTCTATTTTCATAGCTAGATTTAGCAGATTTGATGAGGGATCTAAACTTTTTGTTGAGGCTGATAAGGGAGTTTTTCCAGTCTTGGGACATCACCTTATTCCACATCAATTTCCTCCTTTTATTGTAGAGTTTATTGCAGGAGACCACCGGATTGGCTTCCTTTTTTTGGAGGATAGCGTCTTGGTTCTATTGAGTATGGTGAGATCCATGCATTTGTGTACATGTTTGTACAGTGCACTGGTGTATGATTCAGCGGTCATGCAACTATTCTCCATTTGCACGGGTGCCATGAAGGAGCCCAAAGTTAGCTTTGAAGAAGTTTTTCATGGTGGTTACCTTTGCTGGGGGGAGGCGGGATGTGGATTTCCAAGGTGATTAGTTTGTGGTCTGATCTAACCAGGGATGAGTTAACTATTGGTGTAGAGCAATGGTTACCCATGTTAGTAATGACCAGGTCAAGGATGTTGCTACCTCTAGTGGGGGTAAGAACGAGCTGGTCCAGGGCATTGGAATTAATGAATTCCAGGAAACTTTGGGCAAGTGTATTGGTGCATGAGTAGTTTTCCTGGTTAATGGAGGGGTAGTTGAAGTTGCCCAGTATGAGAGTGTTAGGTTGGACCCTAATTTTCTCCAGGGTGCTTAGGAACATGGAGTGTGAGTCTTAGGACATGGTTGGGGACCTATAGCAGGCTATGACCTGGACTGCAGTCTTACCCAAGGTTAGTTGCACCTGAAGTATCTCAGATGCTTTATGCTGGGCTACTATTCTGGAGGTGTGCATATCCTTTATTAATATCTATGAAGTTTTATGAAGAGTATATGTCATCTAATTTTTATTTTTCTAAACACATTTGCTGTGGAATTTTTATATGCATCTTGTAAGTTGAACATATTGTATATTTTGTAGATGAATAATTTATATTAAAATAATTCTATGTTGAACTGAAAATCGATTTCATTGGCTGGTTGTGTCACGTGTTTTTAAAAAGTAATGATTTAAAATGGTTCTTTTAAATGAATTGTGTATACTGATGAAGGGTGTTACCCGAAAGCTTTATTCCGTTTTATGTGAATAAATTGGGCCTTTTTTTCATCTGTTTGTTGTTTTTTCTGAGTAATTAAGTTATACAGTGAACTTTACTCCACTTAGTTCGTGGATTCGTCTGCCACTTTAAACCATGTCTCCGTTACAGCACAAATGTCGATATTCTTCATTTTGAGGAGTGCTTCGAGTACGTGCATCTTGATATTTAGACTTCTAGCGTTGAGCAGCATGACCCTCAGACTGTATTTATTTATAGCTGTTATGGTGGTAATTTGGTCTTTGGAACACTGCCTAAAAAATGCACTATAGGGGTGGCAAGAGCCTTGGCCAGTACCCAGAAACCCAGGGGTGACAGATGCAGGCCATCTCTGGGAAAGCATCGAGGTCTGTCACTCATGTCATCTCAAGCAGACCGATACTAAATCTCCTTAGAATGACACCAGAAATTTAGCCAGTTGTTGAAGTCAATCATTTTTTGTTTATACTGCGGTATCATTCTGGGTGATGGTAGGATACTGCTCAGGGCTAGTGTCATAACTGCCTGGGCCACATAATCCGAGAACTCCACCATGCCTCTTTTCATGTAGTCTAGGCAGGTGTGTCTCAGGTCATTCACAGCCACACGGACAATGACATAGTCATACTTGCACTTGTTGTGTAGTGACCTGAGTCCGTGTGTTATGTGTCAGATTCTGGCACCTAATAGACAGCTGATTGTTACCTTCTCCTTATTCAGCCTAGTGAGTGGGACATCTGTGAGCCTCTCTATCGAGTCACCTATGATTAGTGTATTGGTCAAAGTGTTTAGCCTTTAGGGTCTTAGGTTAAGGGCACACTGTGGAGATGAACTATGTGTCCTGTGGTTTGTGCTGTGTTGTGGTGGTCATGTGTGTTTCTGTCTTGGAGGTCTCTACTGTTTGGGTAAATTTCTATTGAGTGCCTCCACGAAGGTGGGGGTGTGGTTTGTGATTTTATTTGAGAGCTGTGATGGTGGGCATTCTGGAGGGCTATGTTTTCCATGTGGTGTGGTGCAGGTGTTGACCTTCTCCTCTTGACCAGCTAGTCGAGTCTTGTCTCGAGAGTGCATAGCTTGCACTTTGGTGATATAAGTGCATCTCTCACAAGTCTGAGTATTAGGAGGTAACAGGAGAGGATTGTTTGTGTACATAAGGCAGTTGCTACACTGCCCCAGAATGCCCAAGTACACCAGGTTAATAGGAGAAAGTACAGGGAATTGCCCTTTAATCATGCCACAAGGGGTGGTCATAACTACTAAGTACTGGAGATATTTCTGTGAAGAACGACTAGTGCTGATGGCTCTTAGGTGTGCTATAATAATTGCTACAGACACCTGTTGAAGTGCAAGGCGATTAGGCTATCTGAAGTGCAAGAGAGAAAGAACTAGCAAGATCCAAGGGAAAACTGAAGAGCAGACATTCTGGCACCAGTAATAGTTTACCTCAGCTTGGCGCCGCTGCACGGAGCTTAAACCCAAGCAAACACGGGCTTTTAAACCAGAACGTTGAAAGGGATGGAAAAACTGCCCAAACCTTCAATAAACTACAATTTCTGGGCCAGAAACCACTCCTCTTGTAGTAGATAGGCTACTTAGTGCTTACCACTCCCACTGATAAGCTAGAAGGCTTCCCTCCAACACAGAACAGCTTGGGGGGGGGGCTCAGAAGATTACAAACAGTCCTAGATACAACAAATCTGTATCAGGACTAGACTAGTTACAGGAAAGGCGGGAAACAAGCGCAAACGCAGGCTTTTAAACCAGAAAGTTGAAGGGGATGGAAAAACTGCCCAGACTGCCACTGAACTGCAATTTCTGGGCCAGAAACCACTCCTTTTGTGGTAGATAGGCTACTTAGTGCTTACCGCTCCCACTGATAAGCTAGAAGGCTTCCCTCCAACACAGAACAGCTTGGGGGGGGGGCTCAGAAGCTTACAAACAGTCCTAGATACAGTAAATCTGTATCTGGACTACACTAGTTACAAGAAAGGTTGGAAACAAGCTTGTAACAACTGATAGAGCAGATATTACTGAATTAGAAGTTGAAGATTCTTCAGAGCTGGTCAGAAAATATATTCTTGTAACAGGAGATTCAGTTATTAGAGGAAGTGATAACTTAAATTTGCAGAGACAATAATGCACCACGGTATGCTTCCCAAGAGCAAACATACAGGATGTGAGACAAGCCTTAGAATGTCGCAATTTAAGTAAGTACTGATCTGTTTTTATTCATGTTGGTGCAAATGGTCTCATCCACAAGGACTCTCTCACTGTTAGTAGGGAAATTACAGCCCTCTTAGCTGGCATAGCTTGTATATGTATTAAGTCATATTTTTCACAAATCACCTATAGAAAGGAGAGTCCGGTCACTGTGAATGAAAAGAGTTTTTGGGTAAATACCTACATGAAAATAATGTCCTGTTTTAAATGAGTGAAGCGTCCAGCACTAATTTTGGGCACAAATGTTTAGACAGGATAGCATTGTCCCACAAGATTGATGTTGTTATTGTTTGTGAAACTTAGTTAAACAATGACTGGAAACCAGTTCTGTCAGGGTATAAATGTTTTTACTGTAACAGTCATTCTAACAAAAACTCAGGTGAGGATGTTTCGATAGGGATTAAAGATTGTTATAAGACCTGTGATCATTACATGCTCACTACTTAGATTGCTATAAGATCTGGAATTATTACATGTTGAATAATAACACCAGTACTATAGATTGTGTAATTGTGACAATAAAGACAACCCTGGAACATCTAACAATTATTGGAGTATACAGACCATTAAGGAAACCACAGTAAAAAAATTCTCCATAGCCAACTTCATGCTTCTTAAGACAGAAGTGGTGAACTTCATGACACCCATGCAGATGGACAATACAGTTACAACTGCTGAATCCTACACAAATGCACTCTATAAGCACTTACACGAGTGCATGGATCGTGCTATCCCAAACAGAAAACCAAGACGCTATCCTCCAAAAAAAGGAAGCCAATCTGGTGGTCCCCTGCCATAAACAAACTGTACAACAGAAGGAAGAAACTGTTGCAAAAGAGAGTAAAATCCCATGAGTGGAGGAGCTCCCTGGTCAGTCTCAGTAAAAAGCTGAGATCCCTTATAAGATCCTCCAAAGCTAGCTATGAAAACAAAATCACCACTAAATCCAAGGACAACCACAAAGCATTCTTTAACTATGTCAAGAATCTAGATGGCAACACCCAGATCTGCTCTGAGTTATAGCACAAAGGCACAAAAATTACAGAACCAACTGATATTTCTAACATCCTGGCAGATCGGTTCAGTGTTAACTTTACCCCCCCTCTCACCCCCTAAAGGGCCCGTATCTATACAGGAAGAATGCAGAGTCCCTGTAATCACAACTATGCAGGTAAAAGCTGCACTCTCTAAAGCCAAAAACACAGCATCCATGGGACTGGACAACATCCCAGGCTGCGTTTTACATGAACTTCAGAACAAACTGGCTCCCCACATAAGCATCATGTTCAATAATAGCCTCGCATCAGGCCTTGTACCCACTGAATGGTGCATAGCAACAGTTATCCTACTCCATAAAGGGGGAGCCACCACTGATCCTGGGAACTATCGACCTATTAGCCTGACGAGCCTGGTCTGCAAGGCCATGGAACATATCATCATGGAACTCATAAACAAAGACATTGGTAATCTCCAAACTCTGGATCCCACCCAGTTCAGGTTTGTGAAAGGCAGATCATGCCTCCTGAACATGATCGACTTCTTTGAGGCAGTCACCAAAGCAGTGGATGAGGGTAAGGTGGTTCACACAGCCTATCTTGACCTCACCAAGGCTTTCAACACCATCCCCCATTCTGGAATTATAGCTAAACTCACTAAACTAGGTATAAATCCCTATGTTACAAGATGGGTTGCCAACTGGCTCACTGACAGAACCCACACTGTAAAAGTTGCAGACTCCAAATCTGACCTCAAGGCAGTGACAAGTGGAGTGCCGCAGGGTTCCATCCTGGGACCTTTACTGTTTGATATCTACTTCTCTGAAGTACAGGCTTAACACAGAAGGCCTCTGGCTGATGAAGTTCGCAGATGATTGCTAATTAGGAGCCATAGTCAAGAACCCAAATGATGTGGACATCCTACAGAAGGGCCTCACTGAGACAGATGCCTGGTGTCAGAGCCATGGCCTCAAGCTCAATGCCAAAAAGTGCAGTGTCATCCCCTTTGGTACAAACTCTGTACCCATGAACTACCACATAGGCAGCAATCTACTTAACACTGAATGCATGATAAGAGACCTTGGGACCCAGGTGGACAGGAGTCTCTCCTTTGATAGTCACATCGCCACAGTAGTCAGGAAGTCCTTCTACGTGGCACACCTCATCATAAAAGGGTTCTCATCCATGAAAAAAGAGGTCATTGTTCCCCTCTACTCATCACTCATTAGACCCATTATACAGTACAATGCCCCTTTTGGAATGTACCTCACAAGACATCTGCAGCAGCTGGAAAGGCCACAGAAGTACCTCACAAAGAGGATTACTGGCCTCAAACAAATGCCCTGCATTGACCACCTCAAAAAACTCCAGCTTTACTCCGTAGCATATCGCCTACTCTGAGGTGATCTCTGCCTGACATATAAAGCTATGTCAAACCCAGAGCTGTTGGACATGCTACACCTAAAGAAATCCCAATCCCTCCAAGCTACACGCTCTAGGGACCTAAACCTTGTCACCACAATAAACAGGACATGCTGGAGGGATACATTCTGTCCCAGAGACTTCCTATACTATAGAACAAGCTACCCATCTATGTCAAGCAAAGTTCTTCATTAGCACTCTTCAAGAAAAATCTTAATGAGTGGATGCAAAATAGGAAATACACCCCAGGGATCACTTCTGTGTCTCTGCTGCACAGTGGCACAGGAAAATAACTTTCTTGGGTGGCGTAAGCTATGGTACCTTGCTGGCTAGGCTTACATAGGCCCTTGGGCCAATAGTCTAGTATGTACCTATGAACCACCTAAGTCAAGTGCTGGTGATCTAGATTAATCCATACATTTCTTGCATGAAACACGGGACGGAAGAATAATAGTGGTTGGGGACTTCAATTTACCAGAAACAGACTGGAATAATATTGATTTAACAACATTAGTAAGGCAGTTATTCACAACATATGTTCAGGAACAAACAATTGCTTCAGATTGTAAAAAAAAAAACTGCCAGAGAAAGGAACATGCTAGACATGGTTTATGTTCCTAAAGAAATTGCTGTTACTTCATGTCAAGTTTTACCACCATTGATGTGTAATGATCATGGGGTTATAAAATTTAATTTCATGCTAGATAATTCTGACAAACAAATCTAAACCAATGCACAGAAAATTAATAACAGATTATATAGAAGCAAAACAGTCACTATCTAAAACTAATTGGTGTGATGCATCCAATGATAAACTGGCAAAGGAATGTGGAAGGTTTTGAAAGAGAAACTGAATGGTAAAAAAAAAAAAAAATGTTTAACATCAGGATCTAGGCAGACAATGTCCAGGAGGATTTATTTTCATAAGAACAAGATACTTGATTAAAGTGAGATACAAAAAATATAAGAAATGGAAAAGAGGTCAAACTACAACTTTGAAATCTTAAAATAAATAAGTTGGAAAGACAAATTAAACTTAGTGTGAGACAAGATAAAAAAAACTGCAGCAAATGTATATAAAGATATTGAGCATAATAAGAAACCATTTTATAGATACATAGGATGTCATAGGAGTAAAGAAATACTAACTGGTAAATTGTGTGTAGATTCTAAAATTTACTCTCAGACACAACAGATTATAGATATATTTACAAAATCTAATGCAAAACAGTTTGGCTCCACAAAAGGGGTTAAAAATTGTCATATTCACATCCAGGTAACCACAAATACTGAAATCAAATTAGATTATACTGAAAAAGAAATACGCAAACTAGATCCAAACAAAGCACAGGGAGGAGACATAATTATTAATGTCCTGAGAACACTTTGACATGAACTTACAGTGGCATTATAGCTGTTATTTACTAGGTTGCATAAATACAGAGAGACTGCTTATGATTGGAGAGATGCACTTGTTAAATTGATCCTTAACGGAAAGGGAAGTAGGACAAACCTAGAGTCATACAGACCCATAAGTTTATATTCATGTTGTGGAAAAATAATGGAGAAGGTAATATTGGATAAGTTATTGTCAGAACTGGAAAGGTTAGGACCATAAATTACCATACATATGTTGGAAATAGATCCATTATCACATGTGACATGATGTTCTGTAACAATATGACAACAGCAATAAATGAAAAATTGTGCTATGATGTAATTCATATAGATTTAACTTCAGCATTTGATAAGATCATAGACAAAACTATTCCAAAAACAAATTCCTGTTTGTATTAGACTAACTTACCTTTACTTTCATTACAAACTAGGTTTCCCTAAATATTAAATGATTGTCATATGCCTTGTATTTTTTTAACTGTTTTTTTATTATGTCTAATTTGTTATAATTATTTAAACTGTGAATGTTTTTGTTTTATTTTTGAAGATTGTAAAATTATTGCTCTTAAAATGTTTTGTAATAATTCAGAGCTTTTCTCCCCAGGCCTCCACTGAAAATGGGCTTCTATCCACTCAGACTTTATCAGTAATCAAATGTGAACAAATAAACAAACAAAGCATTGATCAATAAATTAAAACAACTAGTTACTGATGAACTCATGATAACATGGACAGCTGCATGGTTTACAAATTGGACATGGCAGGTATCACAGAGCAGTTGAACAGGTGAAATTGTAGGTTACAGACAAGGTGTCCCATAGGGCTCTGTCCTGGGTCCATACTTGTTTAGATTGTATCTTTCAGATTTAACTTTTTCACCTGATGTGTACTGCAGGCTGTATGCAGATGGTTCAAAAATTGGTAAACTGATTACACACATTACAGATATCTGCAAAAGAACTTAAATAAATTGACCATTTGGGCACAGGAGAATAATATGCTAATACATCAAAACTAAGCATATGAAATTTGGTACACATAACCAATTGGTTAATGATAGTTATAGAACAGTAGAGGAAGAACAGCACCACCGTTCACTTCAATAGGCTCAAAGGCAGTATAAAATCAAGATAGTAATAAAAACTTTGCTTTTTGAGAAAAACAATAAAACCTAGAGCTTTTGTCCCAAAAATCAAGAGATTTAATTTGAGTAATGATTCTAACAAAGTTGCCATATTTAAATGCAAAAGCCCAGCAAAAATACGAGGCAACCAACTGCTAAGTCAGCTTAACGGCACAGTAACAATAAAAGCAAGTTACATGTTTAAACTTTAAAAATCATTGAAACTTAAAAGCCTTGGAATAAAATTCCACCCACATAACTTTAGTTGCATGATTTTAACATAGTTGTCTTTAATGAACTCACAAAGCAATTGTGATAATTTTCCTGGGACATGTTCCCAATCACTAAGAAAAAAGAAGAAAATTGGGATAGGCAGGGAAGTGTTTTTATTACTACCTTGAATTCTGCATTGATTTTACACTGCCTTTTAGCCTATTGAAGTGAACTATGTTGCCATTTTTCCTCTATTTCCCCATACTGGAGTGTGGGTTTGTGCAGCAGTTCAACTTAAGGATAGTTATAGAACTATCATTAGATTTATAAAGTCTAGTAAAATAGGAAATGATTGAAGCCCTTGTTAGGTATATTAGACCCAAACCCAAGTATGGAATAATAATATGGAAACCCTATAAGAAAACAGGCATGAATAAACTGGAAAGAGTACAGTGGAAATATACAAAGGGCATCCATGGATATGAAAATTTAAGTTATTATGAAAGACTAAAATATCTGAACTTGTACAATGTCTCCTATAGATATTTAAGAAGAGATCTTATTCAGGTGTATAGAGTGTTTAGAGACAGCTACCTTTGGAAATGTTTGGGGTTATCAGAATATAACAGAGAATCATCAGACAACCTATGTAGACAACTGTATAGGAAAGAGAAGTGTACCAACTGGTTTTCTGAGAGAGTAGCTGATGCATAGAATAAACCACCAAATTACATTAAAGCAAGCGCAAGTTTAGATATTTTTAAGAACAGCCTGTACACATATTATGGGAAAAAAATATTTTAGTGTATTGGCAGGCTTTACTGCCCATGCTCGAAATATTTGAATGTATGTGTGTATGTATGCATGCATGTATGTAAACAAGCAACTCCACTCCCTCCAAGCTTTCCTTACATTGGAGAATGGAGACATCTGTGCAGTTGCCAAGACATGGTTTAAATCCAAAGAGGGCACCCTGGTACTAGAGGAATACAATGCCTTCCACATGTTTACACCAGCTACTGCACAGACATGGACTAAGGTGGAGCTATCTCAATCTACATCAAAAACAAGCATACCCATATCATATCCTTACAAGCTATAGATTATTCTGTATGACCCACAAAACTCATAGTGTATACTTAGACCTACTGAAGATACTTACATTTCCACTCAAAACCATATTCTCAATGAACTTAATGGCCTTCTGTAATTCTACATGACCCCCAAACTTGCATTCCCAGAGGCGGCTTGACTTTGTAAACACAAACACCCTGGACATGTTAGTCCATTTACCCAATAGAAGTGCAAATATACTGAATCTGGTACTCACAAATGTGGCAAAACATTGCTCCCCTAGTGCAGTGTCCTGTTTGGTAAGGTCAAACCATAAAGTTGTCTCCTTCAAAATAAAAATCAAAGCTGTGACCCCAGCAAACCCTGTAACAGTTAGGAACTACTCAAAGACGAGCTACCTCTTATTAAGTGATTACCTGACAGAATTTCAAGCCCCTCCAAACCTGGAGAACATAGCTGCTCAGGCAGAATTGTACAAAGAAGACCTGCACAGTCATGTTAATAGATGCACAGAGACAAGCACAGAAGAAACTCAAAAAATAAACCACTCTGGTGGAATGTAAACATAATCATATTGTACAACATAAGGAAAAATGTCATAGCTAAAGTTAGGAAGTTCAATGCCCAGCAGGATAAAAACTCTTGCATCAGATTATTCAAACAACTAAGAGGGCAAATGTAGGTTACAGACAGGGTGTCCCACATGTCTAACAAAGCCAGTTTTGACATAGAGATAGCCTCCCAGGCCAAGGACAGTCACAAGGCTTTCTTTAGCTATGTCCAAAACCTCAAAGGCAATCCACAGCAGCGTGAAGAACATATTCTTAATGGTGTTACTTATACAGAGAAGGAAGATATAGCAAATTAGCTGGCCAGCAAATTTAGTTGCAATTTTAGCTCCCCCAGCTTAACCCCCAGGTAATACTATCAAACATAACCCCATACCAACTGTCACGTTCTAAATGCACTCCAAAAGGCTAAGAATACTGCATCAGTATTTCCAGGCATGACAGACAAAACAAACATGCAGGATGAGATCACCCCCCCCCAAGGATACAATATATCCAGGCATGACAGACAAAACAAGCATGCAGGATAATGAGAACCCCCCCCCAAGGATACAATATATCCAGGCATGACTGAAAGACAAGCATGCAGGATAATGGGATCACCCCCCCAAGGATACAGTATATCCAGGCATGACAGACAAAACTAGCATGCAGGATAATGAGAGCCCCCAAGGATACAATATATCCAGGCATGAAAGAAAAAACAAACATGCAGGATAAGGAGATCACCCCCAAGGATACAGTATATCCAGGCATGACAGACAAAACAAGCATGCAGGATAATGAGATCACCCCCCCCGAGGATACAATATATTCAGGCATGACAGACAAAACAAGCATGCAGGGTAATGAGATCACCCCCCCAAGGATACAATATATCCAGGCATGACAGACAAACCTAGCATGCAGGATAATGAGAGCCCCCCCCAAGGATACAGTATATCCAGGCATGACAGACAAAACTAGCATGCAGGATAATGAGACCCCCCCCAAGGATACAATATATCCAGGCATGACAGACAAAACTAGCATGCAGGATAAGGAGATCACCCCCCCCCCCCGAGGATACAATATATTCAGGCATGACAGACAAAACAAGCATGCAGGATAATGCGATCACCCCGAAGGATACAATATATCCAGGCATGACAGACAAAACAAGCATGCAGAATAATGAGATCACCCCCCCAAGGATACAATATATCCAGGCATGACAGACAAAACAAGCATGCAGGATAATGAGACCCCCCCAAGGATACAGTATATCCAGGCATGACAGACAAAACAAGCATGAATGTTAATGAGACCCCCCCAAGGATACAATATATCCAGGCATAACAGACAAAACTAACATGCAGGGTAATGAGATCACCTCCCCCCAAGGATACAATATATCCAGGCATGACAGACAAAACTAGCATGCAGGATAATGAGACCCCCCCAAGGATACAATATATCCAGGCATGACAGACAAAATAAGCATGCAGGATAATGAAATCACCCCCCCCCCCCAAGGATACAATATTGCAGGCATGAGAGAAAAATCAAGCATGCAGGTTGTGTTAAAAAATCAGCTATAAAAATTCCCTAACCATTATCTTACTTCCACAGGAAATATTCAGATTTAACAATGCTGAACTTCTAACAACACTCACAAATTCCACTACCTCCACTGAATCCATAAACTTGTTCAACTTCAGAGAATTAATAAGCACACCTACTGGAATCAATAAAACTTCAGGGAGGTATTCAACATTAGACTGGATTCTTACAAACAAACCAGACAAACTGACAAAAGTAGGCTGCCTCACAGATAGCATAAGTGATCATGTACCAACATATACTATTTAGAACTCATCATAACCTAGATAAACATATTATCTATAATCAAATGCGAAATACAACCAATTTTAGCAAAGAGATTTTCAAAAAAATACTGAACTGGAATGTACCTAGAACAATGCCACTAGATAGATATATAGAACACTTTAACAACATATTCTTAAAGACCTTAAAATAATCTAGCACCAGTACGTAATAAAATAGTTAAGTCCAACCTCACACCATGGCTGACAAAAGTAACAAAACAAATCATGATAAAAAGGAATAAAGCCTGAAAACATTGGTGTAAAAATAAAACTTAAATTGCCTTCCAGCAATTTAGACATCTAAGAAACCTTACAAGACCCCATGTCAAGCAGAATAAGCAAACATACTATACCAACCTAAAACACAAACATTTTGTTCATGACTAAATAAACTACTTCATCCAAATAAAAATCACCACTCCCTCTCCAAAAACAGACAGACTATTCCCACACAGTTTAATTCCTACTTAACACAATGAATATTATCTCTCTATCACTAATACATATGCCCCTTCTCTACACCTGTCCAATCAAAACCACCCGCAGCTCTTCAAGTCCAGTACCTGCTCACTCATAATGAAGTTACTCAAATTAAAAAGTACTTCCATAGCTGTAGACCAACTACCATCAGACTACCTAATAATGGCCAGAGAAGCCATAGCCTTCCCTGTTTCCATATTAACGGGTCCACAGCAGAAAGAAATGTCAAATCACTCTGGAAAAAATCCTACATCATACCACTGCATAAAGGCGGCACATCTACAGAGTTTAATAACTACAGACCGATAGTGATTCCCCCTCTCCAAAATATTAGAGAAATGCATCCATATGCAGCTGAGGCATTAGCTAACCTCAAATAACCTGCTCACAGAAACATAACATGGCTTTAGGCCCCAGCTCTACTACATTTTACCAATATAATAAACCAACACAGAAACAGTGGTCAGCTTGTGTCCGCCGTGTTCTTAGACTTACCAAAGGTATGTAACACCATCTTGCACCAGGCTGCTCTACTACATTTTACTAATATAATAAACCAACACAGAAACAGTGGTCTGTTTGTGTCCACCGTGTTCTTAGACTTACCAAAGGTGTGTAACACAGTCTTGCACCAGGCTGCTCTACTACATTTTACTAATATAATAAACCAACACAGAAACAGTGGTCTGTTTGTGTCCACCGTGTTCTTAGACTTACCAAAGGTATGTAACACCATCTTGCACCAGGCTGCTCTACTACATTTTACTAATATAATAAACCAACACAGAAACAGTGGTCTGTTTGTGTCCACCGTGTTCTTAGACTTACCAAAGGTGTGTAACACCGTCTTGCACCAGGCTGCTCTACTACATTTTACTAATATATTAAAGCAACACAGAAACAGTGGTCAGCTTGTGTCCACCGTGTTCTTAGACTTACCAAAGGTATGTAACACCGTCTTGCACCAGGCTGCTCTACTACATTTTACTAATATAATAAACCAACACAGAAACAGTGGTCTGCTTGTGTCGACCGTGTTCTTAGACTTACCAAAGGTGTGTAACACCGTCTTGCACCAGGCTGCTCTACTACATTTTACTAATATATTAAACCAACACAGAAACAGTGGTCTGCTTGTGTCCACCGTGTTCTTAGACTTACCAAAGGTATGTAACACCATCTTGCACCAGGCTGCTCTACTACATTTTACCAATATAATAAAGCAACACAGAAACAGTGGTCTGCTTGTGTCCACCGTGTTCTTAGACTTACCAAAGGTGTGTAACACCGTCTTGCACCAGGCTGCTCTACTACATTTTACTAATATAATAAACCAACACAGAAACAGTGGTCTGCTTGTGTCCACCGTGTTCTCAGACTTACCAAAGGTGTGTAACACCGTCTTGCACCAGGCTGCTCTACTACATTTTACTAATATAATAAACCAACACAGAAACAGTGGTCTGCTTGTGTCCACCGTGTTCTTAGACTTACCAAAGGTGTGTAACACCGTCTTGCACCAGACTGCTCTACTACATTTTACTAATATAATAAACCAACACAGAAACAAAGGTCTGCTTGTGTCCACCGTGTTCTTAGACTTACCAAAGGTGTGTAACACCGTCTTCCACCAGGCTGCTCTACTACATTTTACCAATATAATAAACCAACACAGAAACAGTGGTCAGCTTGTGTCCACCGTGTTCTTAGACTTACCAAAGGTGTGTAACACCGTCTTGCACCAGGCTGCTCTACTACATTTTACCAATATAATAAACCAACACAGAAACAGTGGTCTGCTTGTGTCCACCGTGTTCTTAGACTTACCAAAGGTGTGTAACACCGTCTTGCACCAGGCTGCTCTACTACATTTTACCAATATAATAAACCAACACAGAAACAGTGGTCTGCTTGTGTCCACCGTGTTCTCAGACTTACCAAAGGTGTGTAACACCGTCTTGCACCAGGCTGCTCTACTACATTTTACTAATATAATAAACCAACACAGAAACAGTGGTCTGCTTGTGTCCACCGTGTTCTTAGACTTACCAAAGGTGTGTAACACCGTCTTGCACCAGGCTGCTCTACTACATTTTACTAATATAATAAACCAACACAGAAACAGTGGTCTGCTTGTGTCCACCGTGTTCTTAGACTTACCAAAGGTATGTAACACCGTCTTGCACCAGGCTGCTCTACCACATTTTACTAATATATTAAACCAACACAGAAACAGTGGTCAGCTTGTGTCCACCGTGTTCTTAGACTTACCAAAGGTATGTAACACCGTCTTGCACCAGGCTGCTCTACTACATTTTACCAATATATTAAACCAACACAGAAACAGTGGTCTGCTTGTGTCCACCGTGTTCTTAGACTTACCAAAGGTGTGTAACACCGTCTTGCATCAGTCTGCTCTACTACATTTTACCAATATAATAAACCAACACAGAAACAGTGGTCTGTTTGTGTCCACCGTGTTCTTAGACTTACCAAAGGTATGTAACACCATCTTGCACCAGGCTGCTCTACTACATTTTACTAATATAATAAACCAACACAGAAACAGTGGTCTGCTTGTGTCGACCGTGTTCTTAGACTTACCAAAGGTGTGTAACACCGTCTTGCACCAGGCTGCTCTACCACATTTTACTAATATATAAAAGCAACACAGAAACAGTGGTCTGCTTGTGTGCACCGTGTTCTTAGACTTACCAAAGGTGTGTAACACCGTCTTGCACCAGGCTGCTCTACTACATTTTACCAATATAATAAACCAACACAGAAACAGTGGTCAGCTTGTGTCCACCGTGTTCTTAGACTTACCAAAGGTGTGTAACACCGTCTTGCACCAGGCTGCTCTACTACATTTTACTAATATAATAAACCAACACAGAAACAGTGGTCTGCTTGTGTCCACCGTGTTCTTAGACTTACCAAAGGTGTGTAACACCGTCTTGCACCAGGCTGCTCTACTACATTTTACCAATATAATAAACCAACACAGAAACAGTGGTCTGCTTGTGTGCACCGTGTTCTTAGACTTACCAAAGGTGTGTAACACCGTCTTGCACCAGGCTGCTCTACCACATTTTACCAATATAATAAACCAACACAGAAACAGTGGTCTGCTTGTGTCCACCGTGTTCTTAGACTTACCAAAGGTGTGTAACACCGTCTTGCACCAGGCTGCTCTACTACATTTTACTAATATATTAAACCAACACAGAAACAGTGGTCAGCTTGTGTCCACCGTGTTCTCAGATTTACCAAAGGTGTGTAACACCGTCTTGCACCAGGCTGCTCTACTACATTTTACTAATATAATAAACCAACACAGAAACAGTGGTCTGCTTGTGTGCACCGTGTTCTTAGACTTACCAAAGGTGTGTAACACCGTCTTGCACCAGGCTGCTCTACTACATTTTACTAATATAATAAAGCAACACAGAAACAGTGGTCTGCTTGTGTCCACCGTGTTCTTAGACTTACCAAAGGTGTGTAACACCGTCTTGCACCAGGCTGCTCTACTACATTTTACCAATATAATAAACCAACACAGAAACAGTGGTCTGCTTGTGTCCACAGTGTTCTTAGACTTACCAAAGGTGTGTAACACCATCTTGCACCAGGCTGCTCTACTACATTTTACTAATATAATAAACCAACACAGAAACAGTGGTCTGCTTGTGTCCACCGTGTTCTTAGACTTACCAAAGGTGTGTAACACCGTCTTGCACCAGGCTGCTCTACTACATTTTACTAATATAATAAACCAACACAGAAACAGTGGTCTGCTTGTGTCCACCGTGTTCTTAGACTTACCAAAGGTGTGTAACACCGTCTTGCACCAGGCTGCTCTACTACATTTTACTAATATAATAAACCAACACAGAAACAGTGGTGTGCTTGTGTCCACCGTGTTCTTAGACTTACCAAAGGTGTGTAACACCGTCTTGCACCAGGCTGCTCTACCACATTTTACCAATATAATAAACCAACACAGAAACAGTGGTCTGCTTGTGTCCACCGTGTTCTTAGACTTACCAAAGGTGTGTAACACCGTCTTGCACCAGGCTGCTCTACTACATTTTACCAATATAATAAACCAACACAGAAACAGTGGTCTGCTTGTGTCCACCGTGTTCTTAGACTTACCAAAGGTGTGTAACACCGTCTTGCACCAGGCTGCTCTACTACATTTTACTAATATAATAAACCAACACAGAAACAGTGGTCTGCTTGTGTCCACCGTGTTCTTAGACTTACCAAAGGTGTGTAACACCGTCTTGCACCAGGCTGCTCTACTACATTTTACCAATATAATAAACCAACACAGAAACAGTGGTCAGCTTGTGTCCACCGTGTTCTTAGACTTACCAAAGGTGTGTAACACCGTCTTGCACCAGGCTGCTCTACTACATTTTACCAATATAATAAACCAACACAGAAACAGTGGTCTGCTTGTGTCCACCGTGTTCTTAGACTTACCAAAGGTGTGTAACACCGTCTTGCACCAGGCTGCTCTACTACATTTTACTAATATAATAAACCAACACAGAAACAGTGGTCTGCTTGTGTCCACCGTGTTCTTAGACTTACCAAAGGTGTGTAACACCGTCCTGCACCAGGCTGCTCTACTACATTTTACTAATATATTAAACCAACACAGAAACAGTGGTCTGCTTGTGTCCACCGTGTTCTTAGACTTACCAAAGGTGTGTAACACCGTCTTGCACCAGGCTGCTCTACTACATTTTACTAATATATTAAAGCAACACAGAAACAGTGGTCTGTTTGTGTCCACCGTGTTCTTAGACTTACCAAAGGTATGTAACACCATCTTGCACCAGGCTGCTCTACTACATTTTACCAATATAATAAACCAACACAGAAACAGTGGTCAGCTTGTGTCCACCGTGTTCTTAGACTTACCAAAGGTGTGTAACACCGTCTTGCACCAGGCTGCTCTACCACATTTTACCAATATAATAAACCAACACAGAAACAGTGGTCTGCTTGTGTCCACCGTGTTCTTAGACTTACCAAAGGTGTGTAACACCGTCCTGCACCAGGCTGCTCTACTACATTTTACCAATATAATAAACCAACACAGAAACAGTGGTCTGTTTGTGTCCACCGTGTTCTTAGACTTACCAAAGGTGTGTAACACCGTCCTGCACCAGGCTGCTCTACTACATTTTACTAATATAATAAACCAACACAGAAACAGTGGTCTGTTTGTGTCCACCGTGTTCTTAGACTTACCAAAGGTGTGTAACACCATCTTGCACCAGGCTGCTCTACTACATTTTACCAATATAATAAACCAACACAGAAACAGTGGTCTGCTTGTGTCCACCGTGTTCTTAGACTTACCAAAGGTGTGTAACACCGTCTTGCACCAGGCTGCTCTACTACATTTTACCAATATAATAAACCAACACAGAAACAGTGGTCTGCTTGTGTCCACCGTGTTCTTAGACTTACCAAAGGTGTGTAACACCGTCTTGCATCAGTCTGCTCTACTACATTTTACCAATATAATAAACCAACACAGAAACAGTGGTCAGCTTGTGTCCACCGTGTTCTGAGACTTACCAAAGGTGTGTAACACCGTCTTGCACCAGGCTGCTCTACTACATTTTACCAATATATTAAAGCAACACAGAAACAGTGGTCAGCTTGTGTCCACCGTGTTCTTAGACTTACCAAAGGTATGTAACACCGTCTTGCACCAGGCTGCTCTACTACATTTTACCAATATAATAAACCAACACAGAAACAGTGGTCTGCTTGTGTCGACCGTGTTCTTAGATTTACCAAAGGTATGTAACACCGTCTTGCACCAGGCTGCTCTACAACATTTTACCAATATAATAAACCAACACAGAAACAGTGGTCTGCTTGTGTCCACCGTGTTCTCAGACTTACCAAAGGTGTGTAACACCGTCTTGCACCAGGCTGCTCTACTACATTTTACCAATATAATAAACCAACACAGAAACAGTGGTCAGCTTGTGTCCACCGTGTTCTGAGACTTACCAAAGGTATGTAACACCGTCTTGCACCAGGCTGCTCTACTACATTTTACTAATATATTAAACCAACACAGAAACAGTGGTCAGCTTGTGTCCACCGTGTTCTTAGACTTACCAAAGGTGTGTAACACCGTCTTGCACCAGACTGCTCTACTACATTTTACTAATATAATAAACCAACACAGAAACAGTGGTCAGCTTGTGTCCACCGTGTTCTTAGACTTACCAAAGGTGTGTAACACCGTCTTGCACCAGGCTGCTCTACTACATTTTACCAATATAATAAACCAACACAGAAACAGTGGTCTGCTTGTGTCCACCGTGTTCTTAGACTTACCAAAGGTGTGTAACACCGTCTTGCACCAGGCTGCTCTACTACATTTTACCAATATAATAAACCAACACAGAAACAGTGGTCTGCTTGTGTCCACCGTGTTCTCAGACTTACCAAAGGTGTGTAACACCGTCTTGCACCAGGCTGCTCTACTACATTTTACCAATATAATAAACCAACACAGAAACAGTGGTCAGCTTGTGTCCACCGTGTTCTTAGACTTACCAAAGGTGTGTAACACCGTCTTGCACCAGGCTGCTCTACTACATTTTACTAATATATTAAAGCAACACAGAAACAGTGGTCTGCTTGTGTCCACCGTGTTCTTAGACTTACCAAAGGTGTGTAACACCATCTTGCACCAGGCTGCTCTACTACATTTTACCAATATAATAAACCAACACAGAAACAGTGGTCTGCTTGTGTCCACCGTGTTCTTAGACTTACCAAAGGTGTGTAACACCGTCTTGCACCAGGCTGCTCTACTACATTTTACTAATATATTAAAGCAACACAGAAACAGTGGTCTGTTTGTGTCCACCGTGTTCTTAGACTTACCAAAGGTATGTAACACCATCTTGCACCAGGCTGCTCTACTACATTTTACCAATATAATAAACCAACACAGAAACAGTGGTCAGCTTGTGTCCACCGTGTTCTTAGACTTACCAAAGGTGTGTAACACCGTCTTGCACCAGGCTGCTCTACCACATTTTACCAATATAATAAAGCAACACAGAAACAGTGGTCTGCTTGTGTCCACCGTGTTCTTAGACTTACCAAAGCTGTGTAACACCGTCCTGCACCAGGCTGCTCTACTACATTTTACCAATATATTAAACCAACACAGAAACAGTGGTCAGCTTGTGTCCACCGTGTTCTTAGACTTACCAAAGGTGTGTAACACCATCTTGCACCAGGCTGCTCTACCACATTTTACCAATATAATAAACCAACACAGAAACAGTGGTCTGCTTGTGTCCACCGTGTTCTTAGACTTACCAAAGGTGTGTAACACCATCTTGCACCAGGCTGCTCTACTACATTTTACTAATATATTAAACCAACACAGAAACAGTGGTCTGTTTGTGTCCACCGTGTTCTTAGACTTACCAAAGGTGTGTAACACCGTCTTGCACCAGGCTGCTCTACTACATTTTACCAATATAATAAACCAACACAGAAACAGTGGTCAGCTTGTGTCCACCGTGTTCTGAGACTTACCAAAGGTATGTAACACCGTCTTGCACCAGGCTGCTCTACTACATTTTACTAATATATTAAACCAACACAGAAACAGTGGTCAGCTTGTGTCCACCGTGTTCTTAGACTTACCAAAGGTGTGTAACACCGTCTTGCACCAGGCTGCTCTACTACATTTTACCAATATAATAAACCAACACAGAAACAGTGGTCTGCTTGTGTCCACCGTGTTCTTAGACTTACCAAAGGTGTGTAACACCGTCTTGCACCAGGCTGCTCTACTACATTTTACCAATATAATAAACCAACACAGAAACAGTGGTCTGCTTGTGTCCACCGTGTTCTTAGACTTACCAAAGGTGTGTAACACCGTCTTGCATCAGTCTGCTCTACTACATTTTACCAATATAATAAACCAACACAGAAACAGTGGTCTGCTTGTGTCCACCATGTTCTTAGACTTACCAAAGGTGTGTAACACCGTCTTGCACCAGGCTGCTCTACTACATTTTACTAATATATTAAACCAACACAGAAACAGTGGTCAGCTTGTGTCCACCGTGTTCTTAGACTTACCAAAGGTGTGTAACACCGTCTTGCACCAGGCTGCTCTACTACATTTTACTAATATAATAAACCAACACAGAAACAGTGGTCAGCTTGTGTCCACCGTGTTCTTAGACTTACCAAAGGTGTGTAACACCATCTTGCACCAGGCTGCTCTACTACATTTTACTAATATAATAAACCAACACAGAAACAGTGGTCTGCTTGTGTCCACCGTGTTCTTAGACTTACCAAAGGTGTGTAACACCGTCTTGCACCAGGCTGCTCTACTACATTTTACTAATATATTAAAGCAACACAGAAACAGTGGTCTGCTTGTGTCCACCGTGTTCTTAGACTTACCAAAGGTGTGTAACACCGTCTTGCACCAGGCTGCTCTACTACATTTTACTAATATAATAAACCAACACAGAAACAGTGGTCAGCTTGTGTCCACCGTGTTCTTAGACTTACCAAAGGTATGTAACACCATCTTGCACCAGGCTGCTCTACTACATTTTACCAATATAATAAACCAACACAGAAACAGTGGTCAGCTTGTGTCCACCGTGTTCTTAGACTTACCAAAGGTGTGTAACACCATCTTGCACCAGGCTGCTCTACTACATTTTACCAATATAATAAACCAACACAGAAACAGTGGTCTGCTTGTGTCCACCGTGTTCTTAGACTTACCAAAGGTGTGTAACACCATCTTGCACCAGGCTGCTCTACTACATTTTACTAATATAATAAACCAACACAGAAACAGTGGTCAGCTTGTGTCCACCGTGTTCTTAGACTTACCAAAGGTGTGTAACACCGTCTTGCACCAGGCTGCTCTACTACATTTTACTAATATAATAAACCAACACAGAAACAGTGGTCAGCTTGTGTCCACCGTGTTCTTAGACTTACCAAAGGTGTGTAACACCGTCTTGCACCAGGCTGCTCTACTACATTTTACCAATATAATAAACCAACACAGAAACAGTGGTCAGCTTGTGTCCACCGTGTTCTTAGACTTACCAAAGGTGTGTAACACCGTCTTGCACCAGGCTGCTCTACTACATTTTACCAATATAATAAACCAACACAGAAACAGTGGTCTGCTTGTGTCCACCGTGTTCTTAGACTTACCAAAGGTATGTAACACCGTCTTGCACCAGGCTGCTCTACTACATTTTACCAATATAATAAACCAACACAGAAACAGTGGTCAGCTTGTGTCCACCGTGTTCTTAGACTTACCAAAGGTGTGTAACACCGTCTTGCACCAGGCTGCTCTACTACATTTTACTAATATAATAAACCAACACAGAAACAGTGGTCTGCTTGTGTCCACCGTGTTCTTAGACTTACCAAAGGTGTGTAACACCGTCTTGCACCAGGCTGCTCTACTACATTTTACCAATATAATAAACCAACACAGAAACAGTGGTCTGCTTGTGTCCACCGTGTTCTTAGACTTACCAAAGGTGTGTAACACCGTCTTGCACCAGGCTGCTCTACTACATTTTACCAATATAATAAACCAACACAGAAACAGTGGTCTGCTTGTGTCCACCGTGTTCTTAGACTTACCAAAGGTGTGTAACACCGTCTTGCACCAGGCTGCTCTACTACATTTTACTAATATAATAAACCAACACAGAAACAGTGGTCTGCTTGTGTCCACCGTGTTCTTAGACTTACCAAAGGTGTGTAACACCGTCTTGCACCAGGCTGCTCTACTACATTTTACTAATATAATAAACCAACACAGAAACAGTGGTCTGCTTGTGTCCACCGTGTTCTTAGACTTACCAAAGGTGTGTAACACCGTCTTGCACCAGGCTGCTCTACTACATTTTACTAATATAATAAACCAACACAGAAACAGTGGTCTGCTTGTGTCCACCGTGTTCTTAGACTTACCAAAGGTGTGTAACACCGTCTTGCACCAGGCTGCTCTACTACATTTTACCAATATAATAAACCAACACAGAAACAGTGGTCTGCTTGTGTCCACCGTGTTCTTAGACTTACCAAAGGTGTGTAACACCGTCTTGCACCAGGCTGCTCTACTACATTTTACCAATATAATAAACCAACACAGAAACAGTGGTCTGCTTGTGTCCACCGTGTTCTTAGACTTACCAAAGGTGTGTAACACCGTCTTGCACCAGGCTGCTCTACTACATTTTACCAATATAATAAACCAACACAGAAACAGTGGTCTGCTTGTGTCCACCGTGTTCTTAGACTTACCAAAGGTGTGTAACACCGTCTTGCACCAGGCTGCTCTACTACATTTTACCAATATAATAAACCAACACAGAAACAGTGGTCTGCTTGTGTCCACCGTGTTCTTAGACTTACCAAAGGTGTGTAACACCGTCTTGCACCAGGCTGCTCTACTACATTTTACCAATATAATAAACCAACACAGAAACAGTGGTCTGCTTGTGTCCACCGTGTTCTTAGACTTACCAAAGGTGTGTAACACCGTCTTGCACCAGGCTGCTCTACTACATTTTACCAATATAATAAACCAACACAGAAACAGTGGTCTGCTTGTGTCCACCGTGTTCTTAGACTTACCAAAGGTGTGTAACACCGTCTTGCACCAGGCTGCTCTACTACATTTTACCAATATAATAAACCAACACAGAAACAGTGGTCTGCTTGTGTCCACCGTGTTCTTAGACTTACCAAAGGTGTGTAACACCGTCTTGCACCAGGCTGCTCTACTACATTTTACCAATATAATAAACCAACACAGAAACAGTGGTCTGCTTGTGTCCACCGTGTTCTTAGACTTACCAAAGGTGTGTAACACCGTCTTGCACCAGGCTGCTCTACTACATTTTACTAATATAATAAACCAACACAGAAACAGTGGTCTGCTTGTGTCCACCGTGTTCTTAGACTTACCAAAGGTGTGTAACACCGTCTTGCACCAGGCTGCTCTACTACATTTTACTAATATAATAAACCAACACAGAAACAGTGGTCTGCTTGTGTCCACCGTGTTCTTAGACTTACCAAAGGTGTGTAACACCGTCTTGCACCAGGCTGCTCTACTACATTTTACCAATATAATAAACCAACACAGAAACAGTGGTCTGCTTGTGTCCACCGTGTTCTTAGACTTACCAAAGGTATGTAACACCGTCTTGCACCAGGCTGCTCTACTACATTTTACTAATATAATAAACCAACACAGAAACAGTGGTCTGCTTGTGTCCACCGTGTTCTTAGACTTACCAAAGGTGTGTAACACCGTCTTGCACCAGGCTGCTCTACTACATTTTACTAATATAATAAACCAACACAGAAACAGTGGTCTGCTTGTGTCCACCGTGTTCTTAGACTTACCAAAGGTGTGTAACACCGTCTTGCACCAGGCTGCTCTACTACATTTTACTAATATAATAAACCAACACAGAAACAGTGGTCTGCTTGTGTCCACCGTGTTCTTAGACTTACCAAAGGTGTGTAACACCGTCTTGCACCAGGCTGCTCTACTACATTTTACCAATATAATAAACCAACACAGAAACAGTGGTCTGCTTGTGTCCACCGTGTTCTTAGACTTACCAAAGGTGTGTAACACCGTCTTGCACCAGGCTGCTCTACTACATTTTACTAATATAATAAACCAACACAGAAACAGTGGTCTGCTTGTGTCCACCGTGTTCTTAGACTTACCAAAGGTGTGTAACACCGTCTTGCACCAGGCTGCTCTACTACATTTTACTAATATAATAAACCAACACAGAAACAGTGGTCTGCTTGTGTCCACCGTGTTCTTAGACTTACCAAAGGTGTGTAACACCGTCTTGCACCAGGCTGCTCTACTACATTTTACTAATATAATAAACCAACACAGAAACAGTGGTCAGCTTGTGTCCACCGTGTTCTTAGACTTACCAAAGGTGTGTAACACCGTCTTGCACCAGGCTGCTCTACTACATTTTACCAATATAATAAACCAACACAGAAACAGTGGTCTGTTTGTGTCCACCGTGTTCTTAGACTTACCAAAGGTGTGTAACACCGTCTTGCACCAGGCTGCTCTACAACATTTTACTAATATAATAAACCAACACAGAAACAGTGGTCTGCTTGTGTCCACCGTGTTCTTAGACTTACCAAAGGTGTGTAACACCGTCTTGCACCAGGCTGCTCTACTACATTTTACCAATATAATAAACCAACACAGAAACAGTGGTCTGCTTGTGTCCACCGTGTTCTTAGACTTACCAAAGGTGTGTAACACCGTCTTGCACCAGGCTGCTCTACTACATTTCACCAATATAATAAACCAACACAGAAACAGTGGTCTGCTTGTGTCCACCGTGTTCTTAGACTTACCAAAGGTGTGTAACACCGTCTTGCACCAGGCTGCTCTACTACATTTTACTAATATAATAAACCAACACAGAAACAAAGGTCTGCTTGTGTCCACCGTGTTCTTAGACTTACCAAAGGTGTGTAACACCGTCTTGCACCAGGCTGCTCTACAACATTTTACCAATATAATAAACCAACACAGAAACAGTGGTCTGCTTGTGTCCACCGTGTTCTTAGACTTACCAAAGGTGTGTAACACCGTCTTGCACCAGGCTGCTCTACCACATTTTACCAATATAATAAACCAACACAGAAACAGTGGTCTGCTTGTGTCCACCGTGTTCTTAGACTTACCAAAGGTATGTAACACCGTCTTGCACCAGGCTGCTCTACTACATTTTACTAATATAATAAACCAACACAGAAACAGTGGTCTGCTTGTGTCCACCGTGTTCTTAGACTTACCAAAGGTGTGTAACACCGTCTTGCACCAGGCTGCTCTACAACATTTTACCAATATAATAAACCAACACAGAAACAGTGGTCTGCTTGTGTCCACCGTGTTCTTAGACTTACCAAAGGTGTGTAACACCATCTTGCACCAGGCTGCTCTACTACATTTTACTAATATAATAAACCAACACAGAAACAGTGGTCTGCTTGTGTCCACCGTGTTCTTAGACTTACCAAAGGTGTGTAACACCGTCTTGCACCAGGCTGCTCTACTACATTTTACCAATATAATAAACCAACACAGAAACAGTGGTCTGCTTGTGTCCACCGTGTTCTTAGACTTACCAAAGGTGTGTAACACCGTCTTGCACCAGGCTGCTCTACTACATTTTACTAATATAATAAACCAACACAGAAACAGTGGTCTGCTTGTGTCCACCGTGTTCTCAGACTTACCAAAGGTGTGTAACACCGTCTTGCACCAGGCTGCTCTACTACATTTTACTAATATAATAAACCAACACAGAAACAAAGGTCTGCTTGTGTCCACCGTGTTCTTAGACTTACCAAAGGTGTGTAACACCGTCTTGCACCAGGCTGCTCTACTACATTTTACCAATATAATAAAGCAACACAGAAACAGTGGTCTGCTTGTGTCCACCGTGTTCTTAGACTTACCAAAGGTGTGTAACACCATCTTGCACCAGACTGCTCTACTACATTTTACCAATATAATAAACCAACACAGAAACAGTGGTGTGCTTGTGTCCACCGTGTTCTTAGACTTACCAAAGGTGTGTAACACCGTCTTGCACCAGGCTGCTCTACAACATTTTACCAATATAATAAACCAACACAGAAACAGTGGTCTGCTTGTGTCCACCGTGTTCTTAGACTTACCAAAGGTGTGTAACACCATCTTGCACCAGGCTGCTCTACTACATTTTACTAATATAATAAACCAACACAGAAACAGTGGTCAGCTTGTGTCCACCGTGTTCTTAGACTTACCAAAGGTGTGTAACACCGTCTTGCACCAGGCTGCTCTACTACATTTTACTAATATAATAAACCAACACAGAAACAGTGGTCTGTTTGTGTCCACCGTGTTCTTAGACTTACCAAAGGTGTGTAACACCGTCTTGCACCAGGCTGCTCTACTACATTTTACCAATATAATAAACCAACACAGAAACAGTGGTCTGCTTGTGTCCACCGTGTTCTTAGACTTACCAAAGGTGTGTAACACCGTCTTGCACCAGGCTGCTCTACCACATTTTACTAATATAATAAACCAACACAGAAACAGTGGTCTGCTTGTGTCCACCGTGTTCTTAGACTTACCAAAGGTGTGTAACACCGTCTTGCACCAGGCTGCTCTACTACATTTTACCAATATAATAAACCAACACAGAAACAGTGGTCTGCTTGTGTCCACCGTGTTCTTAGTCTTACCAAAGGTGTGTAACACCGTCTTGCACCAGGCTGCTCTACTACATTTTACTAATATAATAAACCAACACAGAAACAGTGGTCAGCTTGTGTCCACCGTGTTCTTAGACTTACCAAAGGTGTGTAACACCGTCTTGCACCAGGCTGCTCTACTACATTTTACCAATATAATAAACCAACACAGAAACAGTGGTCTGCTTGTGTCCACCGTGTTCTTAGACTTACCAAAGGTGTGTAACACCGTCTTGCACCAGGCTGCTCTACTACATTTTACTAATATAATAAACCAACACAGAAACAGTGGTCTGCTTGTGTCCACCGTGTTCTTAGACTTACCAAAGGTGTGTAACACCGTCTTGCACCAGGCTGCTCTACTACATTTTACTAATATAATAAACCAACACAGAAACAGTGGTCTGCTTGTGTCCACCGTGTTCTTAGACTTACCAAAGGTATGTAACACCGTCTTGCACCAGGCTGCTCTACTACATTTTACTAATATAATAAACCAACACAGAAACAGTGGTCTGTTTGTGTCCACCGTGTTCTTAGACTTACCAAAGGTGTGTAACACTGTCTTGCACCAGGCTGCTCTACTACATTTTACTAATATAATAAACCAACACAGAAACAGTGGTCTGCTTGTGTCCACCGTGTTCTTAGACTTACCAAAGGTGTGTAACACCATCTTGCACCAGGCTGCTCTACTACATTTTACTAATATAATAAACCAACACAGAAACAGTGGTCAGCTTGTGTCCACCGTGTTCTTAGACTTACCAAAGGTGTGTAACACCGTCTTGCACCAGGCTGCTCTACTACATTTTACTAATATAATAAACCAACACAGAAACAGTGGTCTGCTTGTGTCCACCGTGTTCTTAGACTTACCAAAGGTGTGTAACACCGTCTTGCACCAGGCTGCTCTACTACATTTTACCAATATAATAAACCAACACAGAAACAGTGGTCTGCTTGTGTCCACCGTGTTCTTAGACTTACCAAAGGTGTGTAACACCGTCTTGCACCAGGCTGCTCTACTACATTTTACCAATATAATAAACCAACACAGAAACAGTGGTCTGCTTGTGTCCACCGTGTTCTTAGACTTACCAAAGGTGTGTAACACCGTCTTGCACCAGGCTGCTCTACTACATTTTACTAATATAATAAACCAACACAGAAACAGTGGTCTGCTTGTGTCCACCGTGCTCTTAGATTTGTCAAAGGCATTTGATACTGTCTCGCACCAGCAACTGCTCATTCAACTCTCATCGACAGGACTTTCACAGTACTCCTTGCTGTGGTTCCTTGGTAGGACTTTCACAGTACTCCTTGTTGTGGTTCCTTGGTAGGACTTTCACTGTACTCCTTGTTGTGGTTCCTTGGTAGGACTTTCACTGTACTCCTTGCTGTGGTTCCTTGGTATGACTGTCACTGTACTCCTTGTTGTGGTTCCTTGGTAGGACTTTCACTGTACTCCTTGTTGTGGTTCCTTGGTAGGACTTTCACTGTACTCCTTGTTGTGGTTCCTTGGTAGGACTTTCACTGTACTCCTTGTTGTGGTTCCTTGGTAGGACTGTGACTGTACTCCTTGTTGTGGTTCCCTGGTAGGACTTTCACAGTACTCCTTGTTGTGGTTCCTTGGTAGGACTTTCACTATACTCCTTGTTGTGGTTCCCTGGTAGGACTTTCACTGTACTCCTTGTTGTGGTTCCTTGGTAGGACTTTCACTATACTCCTTGTTGTGGTTCCCTGGTAGGACTTTCACTGTACTCCTTGTTGTGGTTCCTTGGTAGGACATTCACTGTACTCCTTGTTGTGGTTCCTTGGTAGGACATTCACTGTACTCTTTGTTGTGGTTCCTTGGTAGGACTTTCACAGTACTCCTTGTTGTGGTTTCTTGGTAGGACTTTCATTTACTCCTTGTTGTGGTTCCTTGGTAGGACTTTCACTATACTCCTTTTTGTGGTTCCCTGGTAGGACATTCACTGTACTTTTTGTTGTAGTTCCTTGGAAGGACTTTCACTGTACTCCTTATTGTGGTTCCTTGGTAGGACTTTCACTGTACTCCTTGTTTTGGTTCCTTGGTAGGACTTTCACTGTAGTCCTTGTTGTGGTTCCTTGGTAGGACTTTCACTGTACTCCTTGTTGTGGTTCATTGGTAGGACTTTCATTTACTCCTTGTTGTGGTTTCTTGGTAGGACTTTCACTATACTCCTTGTTGTGGTTCCCTGGTAGGACTTTCACTGTACTCCTTGTTGTGGTTCCCTGGTAGGACTTTCACTGTACTCCTTGTTGTGGTTCCTTGGTAGGACTTTCACTGTACTCCTTGCTGTGGTTCCTTGGTATGACTGTCACTGTACTCCTTGTTGTGGTTCCTTGGTAGGACTTTCACTGTACTCCTTGTTGTGGTTCCTTGGTAGGACTTTCACTGTACTCCTTGTTGTGGTTCCCTGGTAGGACTTTCACAGTACTCCTTGTTGTGGTTCCTTGGTAGGACTTTCACTATACTCCTTGTTGTGGTTCCCTGGTAGGACTTTCACTGTACTCCTTGTTGTGGTTCCTTGGTAGGACTTTCACTATACTCCTTGTTGTGGTTCCCTGGTAGGACTTTCACTGTACTCCTTGTTGTGGTTCCTTGGTAGGACTTTCACTGTACTCCTTGTTGTGGTTCCTTGGTAGGACTTTCACTGTACTCCTTGTTGTGGTTCCTTGGTAGGACTTTAACTGTACTCCTTGTTGTGGTTCCTTGGTAGGACTTTCACAGTACTCCTTGTTGTGGTTCCTTGGTAGGACATTCACTGTACTCCTTGTTGTGGTTCCTTGGTAGGACATTCACTGTACTCTTTGTTGTGGTTCCTTGGTAGGACTTTCACAGTACTCCTTGTTGTGGTTTCTTGGTAGGACTTTCATTTACTCCTTGTTGTGGTTCCTTGGTAGGACTTTCACTATACTCCTTTTAGTGGTTCCCTGGTAGGACATTCACTGTACTTTTTGTTGTAGTTCCTTGGAAGGACTTTCACTGTACTCCTTATTGTGGTTCCTTGGTAGGACTTTCACTGTACTCCTTGTTTTGGTTCCTTGGTAGGACTTTCACTGTAGTCCTTGTTGTGGTTCCTTGGTAGGACTTTCACTGTACTCCTTGTTGTGGTTCATTGGTAGGACTTTCATTTACTCCTTGTTGTGGTTTCTTGGTAGGACTTTCACTATACTCCTTGTTGTGGTTCCCTGGTAGGACTTTCACTGTACTCCTTGTTGTGGTTCCCTGGTAGGACTTTCACTGTACTCCTTGTTGTGGTTCCTTGGTAGGACTTTCACTGTACTCCTTGTTGTGGTTCCTTGGTAGGACTTTCACTGTACTCCTTGTTGTGGTTCCTTGGTAGGACTTTCACTGTACTCCTTGTTGTGGTTCCTTGGTAGGACTTTCACTATACTCCTTGTTGCGGTTCCTTGGTAGGACTTTCACTACTCCTTGTTGTGGTTCCTTGGTAGGACTTTCACTGTACTCCTTATTGTGGTTCCTTGGTAGGACTTTCACTGTACTCCTTGTTGTGGTTCCTTGGTAGGACATTCACTGTACTCTTTGTTGTAGTTCCTTGGTAGGACGTTCACTGTACTCCTTGTTGTGGTTCCTTGGTAGGACTTTCACTGTAATCCTTGTTGTGGTTCCTTGGTAGGACTTTCACTGTACTCCTTGTTTTGGTTCCTTGGTAGGACTTTCACTGTACTCTCCGTGTTGTGGTTCCTTGGTTAGGACTTTCACTGTACTCCTTGTTGTGGTTCATTGGTAGGACTTTCATTTACTCCTTGTTGTGGTTCCCTGGTAGGACTTTCACTGTACTCCTTGTTGTGGTTCCTTGGTAGGATGTTCACAGTACTCCTTGTTGTGGTTCCTTGGTAGGACTGTCACTTTACTCCTTGTTGTGGTTCCTTGGTAGGACTTTCATTTACTCCTTGTTGTGGTTCCTTGGTAGGACTTTCACTATACTCCTTGTTGTGGTTCCCTGGTAGGACTTTCACTGTACTCCTTGTTGTGGTTCCTTGGTAGGACTTTCACTGTACTCCTTGTTGTGGTTCCTTGGTAGGACTTTCACTGTACGTCTTGTTGTGGTTCCTTGGTAGGAGTTTCACTGTACTCCTTGTTGTGGTTCCTTGGTAGGACTTTCACTGTACTCCTTGTTGTGGTTCCTTGGTAGGACTTTCACACTACTCCTTGTTGTGGTTCCTTGGTAGGACATTCACTGTACTCCTTGTTGTGGTTCCTTGGTAGGACATTCACTGTACTCTTTGTTGTGGTTCCTTGGTAGGACTTTCACTGTACTCCTTGTTGTGTTTCCTTGGTAGGACTTTCACTGTACTCCTTGTTTTGGTTCCTTGGTAGGACTTTCACTGTACTCCTTGTTGTGGTTCCTTGGTAGGAATTTCACTGTACTCCTTGTTGTGGTTCATTGGTAGGACTTTCATTTACTCCTTGTTGTGGTTCCTTGGTAGGACTTTTACTATACTCCTTGTTGTGGTTCCCTGGTAGGACTTTCACTGTACTCCTTGCTTTGGTTCCTTGGTAGGACTTTCACAGTACTCCTTGTTGTGGTTCCTTGGTAGGACTGTGACTGTACTCCTTGTTGTGGTTCCTTGGTAGGACTTTCATTTACTCCTTGTTGTGGTTCCTTGGTAGGACTTTCACTGTACTCCTTGTTGTGCTTCCTTGCTAGGACTTTCACTATACTCCTTGTTGTGGTTCCCTGGTAGGATTTTCACTGTACTCCTTGTTGTGCTTCCTTGCTAGGACTTTCACTATACTCTTGTTGTGGTTCCTTGGTAGGACTTTCACAGTACTCCTTGTTGTGGTTCCTTGGTATGAATTTCACTGTACTCCTTGTTGTGGTTCCTTGGTAGGACTTTCACTGTACTCCTTGTTGTGGTTCCTTGGTAGGACTTTCACTGTACACCTTGTTGTGGTTCCTTGGTAGGACTTTCACTGTACTCCTTGTTGTGGTTCCTTGGTAGGATTTTCACTATACTCCTTGTTGTGGTTCCTTAGTAGGACTTTCACTGTACACCTTGTTGTGATTCCTTGGTAGGACATTCACTGTACTCCTTGTTGTGGATCCTTAGTTACCGATCTGGAAGGCAACAAGCAGGTAAATGGCAACAAACCTACTCATCCTTTCAACCAGTTACCACATGTGTCCCTCAGGGCTCTATCCTGGGTCCTCTCATATTTAATATGTTTATTAATGACCTCCACACCTCCGCTTACCATGCTAGTTTAATTCAGTATGCAGATGATTCAACATTAATTTGTGCAACCTCAACAATAAATGAGTTCCAAGACATTAGCCAAAAATCTTTCTCCTCTGTAGAAACCTGGCTCAAAGAATCAAACCTCCTACTCAACCCAAAGAAAACTAAGTTAGTGCTTTTTACCTTAAAAATTTCCAAAATCAAAAGCAATCTTTTACTATAAAATCAACAAATACTGTCCTTGAAACTGTAACTCACAGTAAACTTCTAGGTTACAATTACAATCTCAAGTACGACCACCATATACTACACACCATTAAATCTACACACCAGAAACTAGGCTCCCTCTTTTAACCCCTCCAAGTCTTTTGGGTTTTTAATACCATGACGGGAATGGACCCCATTCCTAAGTCAAAGTATGATTAAAGTTCATGAAATTAGTATTGTTTCAATCTTTGATGTTAGCCAAAAATGCTCTTCGCAGCACCCACAATGTGCCCAGTAATTATTCGTTCTGCAATTCATACAGAATTATATGCATCATAACATATCTAAGTATGATTATAAATAATTTTTTTTATAAGACCCGTTGCTCCTACTACTAATGGAACTGTCTGGTTATCCTTCTTGCACATCCCCTCGTTTCTACCTGGAAATGCTGATATTTTATGACTTTGTGTCTCTCTGTATGTAGAACACTGTAGTCACTGGGAATAGCAATTTTCAAAATCAATGCTACTTTTATCTGGGAAGGTTTCCCAAAAGAAATACTGACTGACTGAGGTGCCAGTTTCATGTCAGACCTGCTAGCCTGTCTGTGGGAGGGCTGTGGGCTGAACCACCTAAAGACCACCCCTACCACCCGCAGACTAATGGTCTTGTGGAGAGGTTAAACTCTATACGAAAGACCATGCTACAGGCATTTGAAGACCACCATCTGTTTACCTACAGAGAGGTGCCCCAGGAATTCACAGGTTTCTCACCTTTTGAGTTGCTGTATGGGCATAAGGTGAGGGGACCTCTAGATTTGATTCATGATGAGTGGGGGAGTGAGTGTGAATCCCACAAGGAGTCTGTTGTGGCATATGCCCTAAACCTCAGGACAAGGGTCAGGGAACTCATGGGCTTGACCCAAAAGAACCTGTCAGGAGCCCAATAGCAGAAAAAATGTCTGGTATGACAGGAATGCTCAAGCCAGGGAGCATGCTGTGGAGCAGCAGGTTTATGGTTCTCATTCCTGTCAGACACAATAAGCTGGAGGCAGTTTAAGAGGGACCCTTCAAAGTGGTAAGGAAGGTCAGTGTTGTTAAATGGTAGAACTGATAGGCAGGAGGCAGGGGTAAAAATTGTACCATGCAATACCGTAATGGGGTCAGCAATGTCAACACAGATGGGATCTCAAGACAGGGAATGAGGTAATGTATTCCCAGATAGGCACATTTCTCTGAAGCACCGTTTCTCGTGTGTCGCTTGAAAAACTAGCTTGAGTTTTCAAAGGTGGAGGAGGGGTGTGACAAAACTGTCAAGCACAGCTAGCTGGAATTTTGTAAATAATTATGTTATTTGAAAATATCAAAATGATTTATATAAGATGATGATGTGACAAAATGTATTAGAACTGTATGTCATGTGTATATCAAACTTATCTGTACAGATGTTTGTGTTGAAACGGTATTTGGAAAGTGCTTGTATTTAAAATGTATCTACAGTGTGCCCTACTGGAAGAGAACAGAAACGTATATGAAGTATTGTAACTGTTTAAATGTATACATTTAACAGAGGAATCTGGAGGGTTAACTTCAGTTCAGCAAACTTTAGAAAAATATCTTAAATTAAATCACTTTATAGACTAGGCCATAAAGGTGCTATCTCACAGATTTCAAGGCAGCCAGAGACACAGACTGTACTAAAAAGATTTCTGTACTGTCTTTGGGGTGAACCAATTACTACTTTGAAAGCATGGAGAATGCAATTGTTTTAGGACTTTCAGCACCTGCCAAAGATCTGAGAAAAAGCCCTTGTATGTGTACTTTTATAGGTAGGTGCCAAGTCCTGCCAGCAATGGGGTTTTGCCTGGGAACCCGAGGTCAGATGACCAGAAATTATGTCATTCTGAAAGCTATCCAAGCAGTAATATTTTAGATATTATTTTGAGAAGTCGCTTAGTGAGACAGAGCATTCTGCATGCTATCTTGGACCTGACAACAAGAACCACTCATGACATCATCTGCCTTGGTCTATTTGTAATTTACTAGGGAATAGTATAATTATCTTAGTTTCAGTCAGGAATACAGTGAAGCTTAGTTTAGATATTATTTTTCTTTGTTTGAAACTGTCCTTCAATGTTGTTGTAAATATTTCCTGTGATTTTGAACTCTGATGTCACTGTAAATATATACTTAGTATTTTCTCATTCTTTTATTATTACCGTATTTAAACCTTTCATTGTGGCCAATCCGTGTAGCGATATTTAGGCTTTGGGAGTACTTGCATATTTATTTGGTGACACTGTGTGGGCCACTCCTAACAGCCCTGCTCTTAGTCAAACTGCCACTTGTATTAACATTAATATTACACTCTCTGTTAAGGGCCTTAAAGTAGAAATCAAGGGGTTCTAGTGGCAGTGGTAACTACTTTATAGTCTGGGCAAAAGGGGGCATAGCTAATAAACCTGCTCTAGTCTTTTCCAGGTGTGTGTGTGTGTGTGTGTGTGTGTGTGTGTGTGTGTGTGTGTGTGTGTGTGTGTGTGTGTGTGTGTATGTGTAACTCAAATCTCAAAGAGTGTGTCAGCTACTTGGGCAGGGACACAAAGCACTGGTTGGACAGACAGAGTGTTGGAGGAGTTGGCTTGGAACCCTGGCTAAGGATTTAACTCTATAGCTGTGCCAGTGGGGAGTCTTATTGGGGGATCTGGAGAAAGAGAGTGGAGCCAGCCCCGGACCGACTGTGTTCCCTGTGCACTCTTAAGGGAATTGCTCTTGATGCAAAGAGCTGCATCTGAAAATACTGTGTATACCTGTTACCCTCCCAGTGAACATCCTGCCACAGGTGGCAGTAGGGAGGATTGAGGCTCCTTGATTACTGGCCCAGAGGTGGGCTATCCATGCCACATATTGACTGGTAGTGGTGGTTTGTCACATAAGCAATAAAGCTGAATCAAAAGATTGTAACATTGTAACGATAGCTAAGAAGGGGCTTATTCAACTAAATTAGGATTAAATATGAACTTTGGCAGGCAAGTCATGCATTTGTTTCAGGTGCATATTTAGTTCTAAACTCTGTGAGCAAAGCCATTCTAACTAGCTACCCCCAAAAGAAACGTTAAATGTATGCATAGTTGCTTCATATCTTACATCTATTATGGTGCAACACACTTTGTGAGTCCCCGTACCGTTAGAGAAGAGGAAAATGATGCCCCCCCCCCTTTCTTTCCTCTCTTCTCTTGTAAGTATTGTAAATTTGCTATCAACCCTTTGTGTTTGTCTCTTCCTTCAGCTCTGTATGCTATTTGGAAATGTGTATGGACTTTGTACACAATTATTTGGCTAAAACTTAATTTTACATTCACTGTAAACTATGAAATACTTGTGTGTGTATAACGGCTTCATAGCTGAATACTTGGTTAACAACCCTTCAGGGCCATTGTAAACTTAGCCAGGTTTGCTTTTGGTAATTGTATTAACCTATCCCATTTGGTTATAGAATGGCCTCACCCATCCCATGGTTGAAAATTATATATTACCCCCTAATGAGAGTAACTAGGATCATATCACTGATAATATGAGGAGACTTCCCCACTCCTGACAGCCCAAAGTAAACTGCACTGTACTGACCATTCCTTTTCCGTTCTTGCAACCAGACTCTGGTAGTTTTTACCCCCTTCAACTTAAATAAGTCTGCTCTTTCCACATCTTCAGAGCTGCGCTCAAATGACACCTTCACCAAAAATCTGACTGCAAGTACTTTTCCACTGGACATATAACCTAACTCCCTCCTCACCTACATCACTCCTACTTTGACCCTCTGTTCTCAGCTGCATATTGTATCACTCGTCTATGAGATTATCAACCTTCTGTGTTTACTATTGCGTTTGTCAATTTGTTCTTTTTTATTTATTTATTATTTTATTTTTATTTTTTTTTTTTTGTGAATATCTTTACCTGGGCTGTACCTGCAAATTGTCTATAGTTATCAGTTTGTTACCACAGTAAACAAACTAAAACAAATAATAAATGTCTGTAATGCAAACTATGTTTAAGAATGTCTGGATGTTTTTTGGTTTTTGTTTTATTTGTTTTAAGGTGCTCATTAGAGGAGGGCAAATATCCTTGGCTTACACTTTGGGAACTATACTGGAAGTATCCTACAAACCATTTACATAAACATCTCTACTTTTTAATTCATGTAGAGCATTAGTGAGTTTTGTTACTGTTTTATTGCGGTGTTGATTTGCAGGTTTACTATTATTTCACTATTTCCTCTGCTATAATGCAGTGCTCTGTTGTAATTGTTTACTGCTAATTTGTTTTACCCTTCAGAACTGATGACTCTAACATATAATGTAACTTTCTTGTATAGTCATCAGTATTAATTGTACTGCCTTATTGCTTTGTGAGCCTGGGTCATGGCTTTACAATAAAAAGAAGAGAATTTTGACCAAAAGAAGAGTAATTCTCCAAATGCTATAGCCCTCATCAATGAAATAAGCAAACTCAGAAGCTAAGTCTGAGGCTAAAATAGCTAACCAAACCAAAGAATCACAAGACCTTTTTTAGTTGTGTTCATAACTTCAAAAGCCCAATGGAGCAGTGAGCTGAGCTGATTGTGAATGATGCTACCTACACTGAGGTTGAAGATATAACCAGCCTACTGGACAAGAAATTCAACACTTTATCTGACTCTCCCCTCTGTCAATCACTCAAGATGCACATGATACTGGCTCACACCCAACCGCCACACAACACCAAGTCCTAAAAGTGCTATGAAAAACTGAAAATACTGCATTGATAGGCCCTGGCAATATCCCTAGATGTATCTTAAATAGCATGATACATGGTTTAGCCATCCCCCCCTTCCAAACTACCTGTTTACCCTCAGCCTTCATAAAGGTTTTGCTCCAAGAAAATGGATGACAGCTACAGTCATTCCCATCCATAAAGGAGGACCTTCCACAGATCCATGGAAATGACTAAATTACCATAAGTCTGACCTGCCTCATAAGCAAAGCTATGGAAATACTTATCATGGAACTAATCAATAAGGACATGGAGCTCCTCCAAACACTGGATCCATCTCAGTAAGTAATCAATAAGGACATAGGGATCCTCCAAACACTGGATCCATCTCAGTAAGTAATCAATAAGGACATAGGGATCCTCCAAACACTGGATCCATCTCAGTAAGTAATCAATAAGGACATAGGGCTCCTCCAAACACTGGATCCATCTCAGTAAGAAATCAATAAGGACATAGGGCTCCTCCAAACACTGGATCCATCTCAGTAAGTAATCAATAAGGACATAGGGCTCCTCCAAACACTGGATCCATCTCAGTAAGTAATCAATAAGGACATAGGGATCCTCCAAACACTGGATCCATCTCAGTAAGTAATCAATAAGGGCATAGGGATCCTCCAAACACTGGATCCATCTCAGTAAGTAATTAATGACATAGGGATCCTCCAAACACTGGATCCATCTCAGTAAGTAATTAATAAGGACATAGGGATCCTCCAAACACTGGAGCCATCTTAGTAAGTAATCAATAAGGACATAGGGCTCCTCCAAACACTGGATCCATCTCAGTAAGTAATCAATAAGGACATAGGGATCCTCCAAACACTGGATCCATCTCAGTAAGTAATCAATAAGGACATAGGGAGCCTCCAAACACTAGATCCATCTCAGTAAGTAATCAATAAGGACATAGGGATCCTCCAAACACTGGAGCCATCTCAGTAAGTAATCAATAAGGACATAGGGCTCCTCCAAACACTGGATCCATCTAAGTAAGTAATCAATAAGGACATAGGGATCCTCCAAACACTGGATCCATCTCAGTAAGTAATCAATAAGGACATAGGGATCCTTCAAACACTGGGCCCATCTCAGTAAGTAATCAATAAGGACATAGAGATCCTACAAACACTGGACCCATCTCAGTAAGTAATCAATAAGGACATAGGGCTCCTCCAAACACTGGATCCATCTCAGTAAGTAATCAGTAAGGACATAGGGATCCTCCAAACACTGGATCAATCTCAGTAAGTAATCAATAAGGACATAGGGATCTTCCAAAGACTGGATCCATCTCAGTCTGCATTTGTCAGGGGCAGGGCACACTTACTTAGTCTTCTGGAAAGGTCAACAAAGCAATGCATGAAGGTAAAATAATACACACAGCATACCTCTACCTGGCCAAAGTTTTTTACACAGTCACTCCATTCAGGCATCATAGAAAAGTTGAATAAACCAGGAATAAACTCTTATGACACCTTTTGGATTGCCAACGGGCTCAGAGATGGGATGCAGAAAATTAAAAAGGGGACGTTTTTTGCACAAAGAGAGCAGTCACCAATGGAGTCTCCCAGGTTCTGTGCTGGGACTTCCTTTGTTTGGCATCTCCTTTGGGAAGTGCTCTACCTCAGGGAAGTACCACATTGACATTGTATCCTTTGGGAAGTACTATACCTCTGGGAACTACCACATTGGCATTGTATCCTTTGGGAAGTGCTCTACCTCAGGGAGCTATCGCATTGACATTGTATCATTTGGGAAGTGTTCTACCTCTGGGAACTACCACATTGGCATTGTATCCTTTGGGAAGTGCTCTACCTCAGGGAGCTATCACATTGACATTGTATCATTTGGGAAGTGTTCTACCTCAGGGAGCTATCACATTGACACTGTATCCTTTGGAAAGTACTCTACCTCAGGGAGCTACCACATTGACACTGTATCCATTGGGAAGTGCTCTACCTCAGGGAGCTACCACATTGACATTGTATCCTTTGGGAAGTGCTCTACCTCAGGGAAGTACCACATTGGCATTGTATCCTTTGGGAAGTGCTCTACCTCAGGGAGCTACCACATTGTTCAGTCTAGGGATCTAAACCGCATCTGCAACATCAACAGAATGGTTTGGAGGGACAGGTTTATCTCTTAGACTATACCGCTCCTCTGCAACAGACTCCCATCCATGTAACACAAAGCCCATTCCTGTCCATATACAAGTGCAACTTAGATCTATATGGGAGACAGAAAATTTAACCCAGGACTGCCTCCTGTACTACTAATGGGCAGAGGCAGCTCCTAAATAAATGGGTTCCTTTAAATTACCTATGGCATGATCCCAGTTATTCTCACTAGGTGTAATATATAATTATCGACCATGGGATGATCCCAGTTATTCTCACTAGGTGTAATATATAATTATTGACCATGGGATGATCCCAGTTATTCTCACTAGGTGTAATATATAATTATCCACCATGGGATGATCCCAGTTATTCTCACTAGGTGTAATATATAATTATCCACCACGGGATGCCTAAAGCCAATCTAACACCAAATGCAGTATGTTAATTCAAGTGCAAAAAGGGAGCTTGGTTAGGCTTAGAATGTCCTACAAGTTCAGCTGTCCTAGTACTTATGAATGTATGAAAAGGTTCAGTAGACCAGCCCATTTACCTGGAAAATAAACAGAAAAAATAAATAAAACTAATCACTTCCATCCTGCTGATTACAGGGTAAGCCTGAAGTTTCTCTCTAGCAAAGTCCAATGGTAGGTTTGAATATCTTGCACTTTATTTTTCCTTAGCTGATCTGGTTAGTCCACACTAGGCTACTAGCCTCTTTTCAGGGGGACCTGAAGTGATATTCATACTACTATGTCAAGTTTGCCTAGGGCACTGTGGGACTCCCCTACTCTTTTTGATAGGTGTCATGGGAGCTTTTACATCCACCTGAGCTACCACCAGCTCTAGTAGATGCAACCTTGGTTTAGCATCTCATATGAAGAAAGACTCGCACAGGATTACAGCACACACACACACACACACACACACACACACCTGCTGTGTCAGCAATCAAACCACCTTATGTGGGAATAGAACCAAAAAACCTTCTGCACTAAAGGCAAGTTTGCTATCTGTTGTACCAATAACACTGCATGGTAATGCTTGACATCCCTGAGAGCTCAGTTACATCACTAACCTTGACCTGATGGCAGAGATATTCCCTGTTAGGGAGCCTGGCCTTAATAACTCTGAGTATTAAACCAGTGGTAGTAAGAAGACAGCAACAAAATCTTTAAAACTTGAATTTATTTTATAAATTCTGTATTTTATATTTTTATTGCATTTTTATTGTGACTGCGGTAGTGGTGCTGTGGTAGCATTGTCGCCTCACAGTAACACGTTGTCCTGTTCGATTCTCAGTTAGAGCGTCTTCTGTGTGGAGACATGCGTGAATGGGTGTACCTTCGTTGAAGGTTGTGCGTCAGGGCCAGCAACTTGGCACGTAAAAATCTACTGCCAATCATTAGCGGACCGGAGTTCCGCTGTGGCGACCCAACATTGCATTTTTATTGTATTTTTGTACTTCTGTTTTTTTAAATGAATGTGTCATATGATAGCCTGGCTGTGGTCATATGACTCTTATTTGCTCCTATTTAAAGTATTCATTATTTGTATAGAGTAGTGGTTTACCCAAAAGCTTTGCCTTGGAATAAAGTATTTGTGACGTTGGAGTTGTATTGCTGTTTGAGACCTGTTTCGTGATTCTCCTGTTACCATGGTATCAGCTTTTTTTGGTTTATTCCCTGTTAAGTCCAGGTGTTTAAAATCATGTTGCAATTGGCTGCATTTCATGAAAGGGGTGAGGATCGGGCCAGGAAGAGCCTTACAAAGATCATAGCTGCAGAGCGCTTTGGTTTTAGCATTTCTGCAGTCACTAACAAAGACTGAGATTTGGGGGTTTTTTTCAGTTTTAGAGTTAAGATTGAGGGATACTTGGGGGTGCAAAGGGTTTGCCTTTCTTGCTGAAACACTGGTATGTGTTAAAATATAATTATTGTATCAATGTTTTTTTTTCTGTGATGCAATAATTTAGTGCCAGAGTCTCGATGCAAATCTAGATATCTGCTCTGACCTTTACATTATTCACATATTTATTTCAGTTTGTTTACTGACATAGAGCACTGACCAATTTCAGGTTCAGCTTTTAAAATTCAAAGTGATTTGCTTTTTACTCAAATCAGATGGCATACCTTAGCTGAAAGTCTTGACCTCACAGTATTAAAAAAAAAAAAACACTGTTCTTTGTTACACAAGATGAAAGGAAATATGTCAGCATGCTGCCAAGTAACCTGCAGTGACATTTATAATGCTGAATGCAATATACTGGTTACCGATTGTTCTGGTCAGACAGCATGCATTTGGCATTGCTGTATTTAACTTGTTGCAACGCATTCTTCTGTATGCAGTTACTGGCCATTTCTATTAATAAAATTGCTACCAAGCTATTACTGCATATTTATGAATATATTCCTGGTCCTGGATCGTATCTGGCTTTGGCTGGATGTAGTTAAATTACATACTAAGACTCCAAGATGGAATGTGTATGTGGCATACATTCCGTACGAGAGTGTAAGCTTGGGCAGCACATTTGTCTGTAGCTTGGCTTTCTGATTATAGGGGTAATTAGCTGAAATACAAAGTACAGTCTAGTAGTCTGCATAGCATATAAACATAATGTGATGCAATTGTTTTCCAATAGTGGGCTCTCTGATTTATGAGGTAAACTGAAATACTTATTTTGCTATTTATCTTTGTTCTGCTTTTTATCTTGGGAACTTGACAAAGCTTCTCCTTAAGTGTTTGTCTTCTTAGCATATTGGAAACTACCGTTTGCACAGCCAGCTTTGAACATTTGGACACTGCATATTTTTTTCTTGAAAAATAAAAATAAAACTGAAAGCATTTCCTTAGCCATAAATTTTCTCAGACTATCACTGGATAATCAAGTTGGAGAAAAGCTCTGTGATGCTGCATACTCATCTAGAACCCTGCTCCAACTTAAGTCAGTTATTTCTCCAAGAGTTACTACAGTATGGCACTGACTACACCCATTATTGGCCACAGCCCAGTGCTCCACTTTGAATACCTGTAAAGGTGGCAACCCTATGCATTTTAGGGACTTATGCTAAGGTGCTGAAGGCAGGAACTGTTCTGATTATGATAATCTGAATTGTAGAAATGGCGAAAGAAATGGGATTGAACAGGTGGGTTATGGGAATAGCAATGCTTATGTAGTTATCACATGATGTTACAGCAGATTGTCAGCATTGAATATATACAACTTCAAACAAAAAATGTTGTAAAACAATTGTGAAACTCCAATTGGTGGAAAGAATAAATACAGCAAAACAATTAAGGATGACCATTATTGTTAAAGCCTGCCAACTTCACAGACAGAATTCTGATTTATTCCAGTTTTTGTTTTCCTTTTTTCAATACATTTAAACCAGTTTATTTATGTTCTTAATTCCACTGGGATGAACATACTTAAATGTCTTCCATTTTGTAAACATTTATACTTCTCTGAAAAACTACAGACAACATTATGTAATAATGCAGGAAAGCACATTTTATTTACATTAATTCCAGTTATCAGTGTGTGTGTGAGGTCAGAAATGAATTCTTCATTGTTATTATTGAAATCAGCTGTGTTAACAAAAGACTTCTCTCTCTCCATTAGATTAGATTCACTCCAGCTATATCATTTAATGGTAAATGAATTCATAGTTTATGACACCAGATTTATTATCTCAGGAATAATATAGCTTGATGTCATAAACAAAAGTCTCCCTTGGGACTGGGTGGGAAGAGATCATTAACTCATGGGGCACAACACTGTAATTGCCCACAGAGTAGTCACTAATAAATTAAGGTTATAAATTACAGCTTAAAATATGAAGCTAATCTAAATGCATTGCAGCTGTTTTCTGCCTCTCATTATTCATGACTGTGCATGTCATTAATGTGCACACATTAAAGACGATAGATATGGTTGTGCATGTGACATTACAGTGCACACATTAAAGACGGCAGATATGGCTGTCCATGTGTCATTACGGTGCACACATTAAAGACGACAGATATGGCTGTGCATGTGTCATTGCGGTGCACACATTAAAGATAACAGATATGGTTATATATGTGTCATTGCGATACACATATTAAAGACGACAGATATGGTTCTTACAAGTCATCGGAAAGGTCACACAATAAATACCTTCAGGAAATACACAAATATGCTTTCCCCATCCGCCCATTTAAAGTATCTCTTAATAAACATGTACATGGCTTTATCCATTAACTTATTTTTAAATTCCATCTGTCAGGTCAGGAAAAAATGATTTGATTGTTAATATCTACTTTCAGCTTCATCTTAAATGCTATATTAAAGGCTGCAAGAAATACAGGATGCATAAAGATGGAACTACATCAGATTGCATTTTAATGGTATATGCATCGATTGGAAATTTATGAAAAATGTACTTTAAAAGGGTAAAATATATCTAATGGTTAGTACTGAAAAATTAAAAGGCTGTTTGTTTAGCTCACTGGCTTAAATCAAGGGTGTAGCCAGCCACACTCTTTGTACTCAGGACTGTGCACTTTCTTTCCTGAGCATGTGTCAGAAGCACAGAGTTTTTATGAAGACAGAATGTGTACATCTTCCTAAATAAATGCATCCAGTAAACATAACCAAGATTTCCTTAGAGACAGGTTCACATATCTGAATACAATGTTAGTTATTATAGTAACAGGGACATCTGAAACAGATTCATAGGTTCATAGGTAGGTACTAGGCTATCGGCCCTGGGGCCTATATAAGCCTAGCCAAAAAGTTTCCCTGGCTTTCGCTGTATGTGAAGGAAGCATTTGCAGATGTTGTCATTTTTAAATGTAAAATGAAGTTCATGAGGAAACAATATGAATTTATGCATGCAAGATGGAATCTTTTTGCTGTTTTCGTGTTACTTATCCTATTCCATTCAGTTACTGCCGACTCAATGCAGCTGTGATAGCGAATGGCACTTATGACAGCGGTAAAACAATGGCAACACCAAGTCATGCTGTTCAGTCTTGAAATAAAGTGCTAACTTGCCTTTATTTTCAAACCTTGATTTATAATCAAAATAAATGTTCCTTTCTTTTGGTACTTAATGTTATGTAGGAGGTTGCAATGGGCAAAATGAACACAGATCTGAGAGTAAGTGGAACAAATTTGAGAGAGAAGTTAAATAAATGATACAGCAGTAGATATTTAAGATCTGTCACCTTAACTCCTGCTTATTTTTTTGATTAACCTGCATTCAGGGTCATAAATCAAAGTAATTTCAGTTTTTTCAGCAGTATGCACCATCTGCAGCCTGAGCTCATATTTACTGCAGCATATCGGGTTCTGTTATATAAGTGCTGCTTCTGCTGAATGGTACTTGCATATTACAGCTTTTCATGTTGTATATCGCCATCCCAGAACATGAGCTGAAATGCTGCTGGGTTATACCCTCTCAGATAATGCCTGAATAAGCAAATCCTGCTGTCTTGCTTGTTTCTGTGCTGTAACAGAGACCTGGTTCAAACCAGCAGAAAGCACTCCTGCACTACCAGGCTAAAACTCATTCCACACCTTTCGGCTGCAGAACTTGGACCGAAGCTCCAAAGGTGGTGGTGTTTCATGTTCATAAAGGATGCCCACACCTCCAGACTGGTAGCCCAACATAATGCATCAGAGATACTTCAGGTACACCAAACACTGTGTAAAATAGCGATTCAGGTCGTAGCCTGCTATAGGTCCCCAACCATGTCCCAAGACTCACACTCCACGTTCCTAAGCACCCTGGAGAATATTAGGGTACAACCTAACACTCTCAAACTGGGTGACTTCAACTACCACTCCATTAACTGTGAAAACTACTCATGTACCAATACACTTGCCCAACGTTTCCTGGAATTCATTAATTCCAATGCCCTGGACCAGCTCATTCTTACCCCCACTAGAGGTAGTAACATCCTTGACCTGGTCATTACTAACATGGGTGGCCATTGCACTACACCACTAGTTAACTCATCCCTGGTTAGATTTGACCACAAACTAATCACCTTGGGAATCCACATCCCACCCTCACCCCTTGCAAAGGTTACCACCATGAAAAACTTCTCCAAAGCTATCTTTGGGCTCCTAAAAACAGAAGCGACTAACTTCACGGCACCCATGCAAATGGAGAATAGTTGCATGACCACCGAATCATACACCAATGCACTGTATGAACACGTACACAAATGCATCGATCTCGCCATACCCAACTGAACTGCCACCAAACCTGTGTCCTCTCTTCAATCACAGCATCACCTCAGGCTTTGCCCCTACCAAATGGTGCACTGCTGCAGTCATCCCTCTCCACAAAGGAGGAGCAACTACAGACCCTGGGAACCATCATCCCATTAGCCTGACGAGTCTGATATGCAAAGCTATGGAACACATCATCATGGACCTAATAAACAAGGATATAGGAAATCCCTAAACTCTGGATCCCACAGTTTGGTTTTGTGAACGGTAGTTCATGCCTGCTCAACCTGGTTGACTTCTTTGAGTCAGTCACCAGATCTGCGAACAAAGGCAAGGTGGTTCATACAGCGTACCTTGATCTAGCCAAGGCCTTTGATACCATTACCCACTCAAGAATCATAGAAATACTCACTAAGCTTGGCATCAACTCCTATATCACTAGGTGGGTTGCAAACAGATAAAACCCACAGTGTGAAAGTAGCTGACTCCAAGTCAGACTGCCGACCAGTCACAAGTGGAGTCCCACATGGTTCGGTCCTCAGTCCTCTCCTGTTTGGTATCTACTACTCTGAAGTCCAGGCCAACACGAAGTGACTCTAGCTGGCAAAGTTTGCAGACGATTGCAAGTTGGGAGCTATTATTAACTCCCCAAGTGATGTGGACATCCTGCAGAAAGGCCTCATTGATACCAACGACTGGTGCCAAAACCACGGCTTTAAGCTCAATGCCAAAAAATGTGTCGTCATCCCCTTTGGGAAAAACTCAGTTCCCATGAATTACCACATTGATGGTAGTCCAGTGAACACAGAAGGCATTATAAGAGATCTGGGAACACAGGTTGTCAGCAACCTCTCTTTTGACCACCACATTGCCACTGTGGTCAGAAAGTCGTTCTATGTGAAACATCTCATTACTAAGGGTTTTGCATCCAGGATGAATGAGGTCATTGTCTTCCTCTACTCTTCCCTCATTAGGCCAATCTCTGAGTACAATGCCCCATTTGGCATGTACCTCACTAGACACCTGCAACAACTGGACGAGATGCAAAAGTACCTCACAAAGATGATCCTAGGCCTTAAACAGTTGTCCTATATGGACAGACCCAAAAAAATCCAACTATTCTCTGTCTCATATTGCCTACTTAGAGGCGATCTCTGCTTGACTTACAAAGTGTTGTCTGACCCAGCTCTGTTAGAAATGCTACATCTAAAGAAATCCCAATCCCTCCGCACCACATGCTCCAGAGACCTCAACCTCATTACCATAATCAATAGAACATGCTGGAGGGACAGGTTCATAAACCAGAGACTGCCCATGCTATGGAATAGACTTCCCATACATGTCAACTAGAGCACCTCACTGGCCCTCTTCTACAGAAATCTTGAGTGGATGTGCAATAGAAAATTCATCCCGGGGATCATTCCAGTGGCTCTAATCGACAGAGGCACTGGAAACTAGGGTTGGGTGGCACGATGCCAGGGTAATCCTATGGGCTGGGCTTGTAAAGGCTCCAGGCCCATTAGCCTAGTATACATCTATGAATGCATGACAAAGTTTGCCATGTCATGACATTACTTTTTGTTCATAGATGAGTTACATAACACATCACAGATCATCACAGATGAGTTACATAACTGCTTAGCCACTGTACTTCTATTAAATAGTTTATTTTCACATACAGATGCCATTGATACTATGTACTTACTAAACAGCAAGTCTGGATGGGGTTAAAAAGAGAGAAAGTTCCAAACATACCTAACATGTTAACAAATGCCAGAGCTCCACACCACATTAAGGCACTCATTTTTGCAGAAAAACTGTACAATAATAGGCACATATTTATTTAAATATGTATGTATTTACATAATTATGTATGTATGTAAATACGTATAAAAGTATGTATGTATTTATGTAAGTACGTATGTATTTATGTGCATTTGTTTAACAAGTGTCACTCTCCTACTTTGGACACAATAGAAGAGTCTCTGTGGGTTCTGTTCATGCAGCTTTATTTCATACAAACACATCACTATAGAAGTTTACTGACTTTAACTTAAGTAACTTATATACAAACTAACTGCTGTAATCATATGTGCTTTCTCTCTGGCTGCACTCTCAAAATGGCACATACTTAACATTTGTATGTGCACACTCAGTCTTTGAGATGCTTCTTAAAGATACAGCACACAGCACATGTTCCCTGATCTACACCGAAGTCCAGCTGGACAGAAACCCCTTTTCTGTGCAGGCCATGGAGGAAAAGCTGACACGCAATTATAACAATATGCACAGAATGCAATAGTAATACAAATTCTTGGAAGCTCATATGTATATAAATATAACAATAAACAGAGCTAGTGTAATTATATTGTGGTAACAGAAAATATTGACTGCACTAATGCATAGTACAGCTAAATGATTTAAAAATACCAAAATAATTTTCATATTGTGTAAGAAAACTGATATGGAAATAGGATAAAGTATAAAGCAATACTTTCTGCAAAGTGCACTGATGAAGAGCAGTGAAATGACTATAACTGTCAGTGGTGCAACTGGTAGCACACTCACTGGGGTGCAGAAGGCTTTGGATTCTACTCCCAGACCAGGGAGATCAATGCTGACATTACAGTGCAGCATAACAGAGGGCGTGGCACTCCTGAGAGGGTTGTCATTCGCATGCTGTTAGAATCAGTGTAAATTCATCAGAAATGTGAAAATGCAACCTGCTGATGTGACATAATTATGATACAGATTATGATTACGATTAGGATTATAGGGGTTCCATTAGAAATCACAAACATTCAAAACTTCGAGCCTCATATGGTCAACACCATATGAGCAAACTTTTGAAAGCTCGCAAGTTTCAATGGAGATCACTGTAGGGAATATTTCCCTTTACTTCAATGTAATGCGATCATGGAGTTGGTATATTTAACTAGTGGGGGCTGTGGGGGTGCAGGGCAGCTTGTCCCCCTGCATTCAGGTGAGTTTTTTGCTTTTTTTTTTATTTTTTATTATTTGTTCAAAGTTTTAAAACTTTGCTCATATGGTGTCAATCATCAAAGTTTTAAACCTTTGAGCATATGATACAGACCCAATTATAGGACTGTGGAATAGATAAAGATCTGAGACTTCATATGTGAAGTGTTGTAACTACAATTCAATTCAAGTCAGCACAAGAAGAGCTAATTACAATAGGAGGATTCCACTGTGAAGAACAAACCTATTTTTGAGGAGTCTACTGAAGTAGAAACACAGCACAGGAGTACATTAGCAGGCCATCTCTGTTGGTATTGAGGCATAAAACTCTGATAATGACCCAAGGAACCACTGTTCAATTACTGAAATGGTGCATGATGGCTCTTGCACTGGGTAAGTAACAAATGAAGAGACTCCACCTACTTGCCTTTCCATGGGTGTGGATGATGTGTACCTGTAATTGGGACACTCATCAGTCCCTTGTGGAGACTAAGACTTGGATTGGCTGTATAACAGGGGAAGTGGGTGGGTCAGGAGGGATGCCTGTACTTTGCTGAGGGAAGACACATAACTGTAGATCCCACTTCACTGCCTACTGATATAACATCAGCAGTAGGGGAAGGGTGGAATATCTATCTCCATAAGCTCACTGGTTGTATCCCAAATAGAAGCTTAGCCCTAATGGGTTGAATAGCAGGGTGAACAATACAAGACCCTCAGAGACAAAGAATCAGGTCACAATGAGAAGGAAGTTTAGAGGAGTCACAGTAAAATGGAGTGTCAGCACATCTACTTGTATAATAAAAAAGAGCTTAGGAAACAAAAAATTGTATGTTAATATGTTGTATTTCTGCTTTGCTTTTATGTGTTGTAAGGGCATCTCCTGTGCCTTTAACACTCCCACTTTTATGTAGCTTTGCAAACAAAAATAACTGTCACATATGGCAATATGTGAAGTACAGTAACTGCAGGGTACCACTTTAAGGGAACTTAGCATTGTAGAGCTGCATGGCATGTTACACAACCACTCCTTCAATCTGTAATAATGTGCAATGGTGTCCAGATGCACGCGTGTGTGTGTATGTGTGAGACAGAGAGCACCTCTTCCATTTGACTTTTCTATGCACCAGTGTGACATCTGAGAATAAATCTGCCACCACCTTCTGAAACAGACTGTAATAGACCTGTGAGGTGCATTTAAGTTTTACAAAACCTATCTGATTAAATTCTGTAGAGTGTCTTTTCCAGTGGCATGAACAGATGTGAAAATTTATAACTTTTTCTACGCAGTGTATAAAGAAACTATCTAAAAATTGCAAATAAAGTTTGTAACATACGTACATACATACATACATACATACATAGATTCATACAAGTATTTCAAGCACGGGCATTAATATTTATTTATTTATTTATTTATTTTTTATTTTATTTTACATTTGTTAACCGGGAGAGTCCGACTGGATACATGTCCATTTTCAGCGGAGGCCCGGGGAGAAAAGCTCCACGTATAAGCAAATAAGAATACACTATGTTGATATAATACAGTATGTTCACTTAAGTATTTTACACAAGAATAGGAGACGTTTTAGAATATTTCTACTCATTGCTCAAGACATATAATGAAAAAAATATTCAAAAAAAGAACACAAAAATACCCTTCTAGCTTGCCAATATGCCAAAACACTTGTTCCCATAATAAATGTCCAGGCTGTTCTTAAATATATCTAAACTAGTGCTTGTTTTAATGTAATTAGGTACTCTGTTCCATGCATCAGCTACTCTGTCAGAGAACCAGTTAGTACACTTCTCATTCATATAGAACCTTCTACAGAGGTTATCTGAGGATTCTCTAGTACTTTTTAATAACCCCAAACATTCCCACAGGTAGTTGTCACTAAATGCCCTATATACCTGAATTAGATCTCCTCTTAGATATCTATAAGAGACACTGTACAAGTTCAGATATTTTAGTCTTTCATAATAACTTGCAGTTTCACATCCATGGATGCCCTTAGTATATTTCCACTGCACTCTTTCCAGTTTACTCATGCTTGTTTTCTTATAGGGTTTCCATATTGTTATTCTATACTCAAGTTTGGATCTAATGTAACTAACAATGACTTCACAATTTCTGATTCCCTAGACTTTATACATCTTTTTATACAACCTTTGGTTCTATAACTATCATTAACCAATTGGTTGATATGATTAGAAAAACTCAACTGGACCTACCCATATACACAGGTCCATAAATGAGTCTACAGTTTCAATCACTGTGTGCTGCATTAAATATTTACCTTTTAATTTATGTCTCCCAAATCTCATATGCTTAGTTTTTTGATGTATTTATCAGCATATTATTCTCCTGTGCCCAAATGGTCAATTTAGTCGTTATTTTGCAGACATGCCTTATCTATAACACATGTAATCAGCTTATCCAATTTCAGGTCATCTGCATATAGACTATAGAACACCTCCAATGAAAAAGTTAGGTCTGAAAGATACAATCTAAACAAGTAAGGACCTAGGACAGAGCCCTGTTGGACACCCTGACTGTAACCAAGAATTTCACCTGTTCAGTTGCTGTAGGATACTTGCCATATCCTATTTGTAAGCCATGTAGCTGTCCATCTTATCAAGAGTACATCAATACCTAGTTGTTCTAATTTATTGATCAGTGTTTTGTGTATGACCCTGTCAAATCCTGAAGTTAAATCTATATAAATGAAATCATAGCACAATTTTTCATTCATAGTTATTATATTGGAATAGAACATTGTGTTACAGGTTGCAATACATCTATTCTCAACATAAGCATACTGGTATATGGTTTGAAGTCCCAACCTACCCAGTTCTGACAACAACTTATCCAATATTACTTTCTCCATTATTTTTCTATAACATGAAAGTAGACTTAAGGGTCTGTATAGCTCTGGGTTTGTCCTACTCCCCTTTCTGCTTAAAGACAGGTTTAATAAGCGCATGTCTCCAGTCTTGAGGAATCTCCCCATATTTGTATGACCTAGTGAATAATAGATATAATGGTAGTGTAAGTTCTTACTGAAGTGTTCTCAGGTCAATGTTATTAATTCTGTCTCCTCCATGTGCTTGTTATTTGACCATATTTCACAAACAATAACATCAATCTTGTTGGACTGTAGCAAATTTTCCAATGAAAATATGTACTAATTCTCCTACCATTAACAACCGTCAGAGATGCATCAAATGTTGCTATCTGTGAACTGTTACATTTTTGACCTGGCAAAAATCCTGCCTAGTGTTTGTCAAATATTGCAAAATATCTGCGGCAAAAATTATTTTCCTTGAGCTTGACAAATGCACACCATCCTGTCTGAACACATGCCCAAGATGAGGCTTGGATTTTTTAAAACAGAACATTTTTCCGTGTAGCTATTTACCCAAAAAATATTTTCATTCACAGTCACCTGACTATCCTTTCTATAGGTGATTTGTGAAAAATATGTCGTAACACTAGTACAAGCTATACTATCTAAGTGGGCTGTCAGTTCCCTACTAACAGTCAGAGTCTCTGTGGATGAGATCATTTGTACCGACATTAATAAAAACAGATCTGTACATCTGTACTTCCTTACATGAAGACATTCCAAGACTTGTCTCACATCATCTATTTTTGCTCCTGGCAAGCATAACACTATTCAATGTTCATTATCATCTCTGCAAATATAAGTATCAGTTCCTCTAATAACTGAATCTCCAATTACAAGAATATCTTTGCTGACCAGCTCTGAAGAATCTTCAGCTTCTAATACAGTAATATCTGCTCTATCGATTGGGACAAAGGATAGATCATCACTATTAGTCTTATTAATCCCACTGTTTTCAGTGTGTATTAAATTCTCCTCCAGCTGGTGTTGTAAATCCACAGCTTGAGTCATGTAGTCAACATCTGTCTTTCCCTTTTTTATTACAGTGATGTTCTTCAATCCTTCCATGTTCAATTTTGATTTCTTCCTTTTCACCTGCCTCTTGCCTCTTTTTTCTATCTTCTCTTTTGGAAAAATGGTGCCTATTTCTGTAGACTGAAGGTTTTCTGATAGAAAAATGTTATTTATCATTCATTCCCTGTCACCAGTGTGTTACATAACAAAGCAGCGTCCTTTTTACTACGTATTCTCTTTCCTTTACAGTCATTAGTCAGTCTCTTTTTCTTCCTTGTTATTTGTTGAGAACGTCTTCCTTTCTTTCTTTTTTTGTTTCTTTCTAAACAAACCGGATCCTCAGACTGCTGAATACTTGCATCCAAGTTGTCAGAGGCATTATCTTATTTCATAGGCATTAAATGATCTTTACATACAACAGACACTTCCTTTCCTAAATGTGTTCTATTTGTTCTTTGCCTAACATTATTTATCTCACCAGCCCAGTCATTAATATATGTAACAACATTTCTCCAAGCCGTGCCAGTTGCACAAGTGCAATCATCATCATCAAGTCTAGATTTACTTCTAACAATGGTAAACAATTCATCCAGCTTTTGACACGAGGAACACAGATCACCAGTGTTATCAGCTGTTACTTTCAAATATGCAAAGCATTTATTATACTGTACAAGATATTTGTGCTTTAGCAAATCATGCATAGCGTACTCATTTAAGGAGTCCATATTCAGCTTCAAACAAAATATTGTAAAAGAAAAGAATAACCAAATCAGTAACCATGGAATTCAACTTCTGTGAAAAAATCACACAGTTTATTTTTTTTATTTTTATTTTATTTTACATTTGTTGACTGGGCTGGTTTGATTGGATATATGTCCATTTTCAGCAGAGGCCCAGCTAGAAAAGCTCCAACGAACACAAATAATAGTTATTTACATGACTGAATTTTAAAAATACAGGTACATTTTTTAACAATTCTTTACATTTATTTACATTGCTGGTTTAAGATTCTTTATACATGTAATGATTTAGGGAATTACACAAGAAGGTGTAAGAAATGACATGAGGTTAATATATGATCATTTAGGAATAATACATGAAGATGTTGTGAACATATGAAAATGTTAACATATGAAAACACCTACACAAGCAATATACAACTGAATACTAAAGTAAGTACAGTAAAGTTGTTCTGACCGTACAAGTTCTGCAAGCCAAACAAAAGCTGGAATTCCTTTACTCACTATCACTCGCAGTCTCACTTCTTTTTAAAAGTAAAGGTCAATAAATCAGAGACCAAGGTAGGATTGTTCAGATATGCTCTGGAGTTTCCTCTCTGCAGTCTTTGTGAATTTATAGCTGTCTAGGCCCCTTGGGATGGCTAGAGCTTGCCTGTCTAAAACCTCTCCCTTTCTAACAACCAACAGTGAAATTAAAGGTAAAACAAAACATGAATCAAAGTAAATCTGGTTAACAAGCTATCCCTTCCTACCTACAGACAGTGAAAAACACCAATAAATAAAATATAAATTCAAATAAAACTTCCCTTACCAGTCAACTCCACAGTAAATCACAAACCAAGGTAGGACTGTTCAGATATGCTCTGGAACTGTCTTCTCCTGGGAAATACAATTGTTCGTAAGATGTGCAATGTTTTAGCAGACAATGGAATAGATATTGTAATTTTCTGTCCTGTAATTCCTAGATGTATTACTATACCTTAGCCAATAAGCTAAAGTTGTAAAAGTGCAATTAAAAATCTTTAAGGACATAGCTGGCCAACAGCAGGAAAACAAAGTTATTAATGGCTAAACATGAAACTCTGCTTCATTGCATTTTTGGTTTCTGTGTGGAAAATTTGTTGTATAGTAGATGAAGAGATACTCTGGAGCTTGTGGTGTACAGGCCTGTGATTTTGTTTTCTGGATACTTAGTATATTTGATACATGGAGAAAATATTTTCTTTACCCTCCTCGCAGAGATTTTTTGTTCGAACACCTTCTTCTCAATGACAATTGTTTTTAGTAACAATCATGAAATGAAAGAAAATGTCCAGCAAGAAGCAAGCTGGGAGCAATGATCAAATTCCAAAAAAGACTCCGCCATTCTACAGCAAGGCTTGTCCAAACAAGTAATTAGTGCCAGAATCATGCACTAAACCTAAATGTCAAAGATACATTATCGTCTCCTTTGAAAAGGAGATTATGGCATTGACAACGCACACTTAAGACATGACCCAGAGGGGGTGTGTGGTCAAGATGACAAGCTGAGAGCAGCACAGAATCTTTGCTCTGCTTCATACAATCATTTCTGACAGGATTCATTTGTCAGTTATACCAAAATCTACTTACAATTGCTGAATTAGTGATCTGGATAAACTGAGGATCATTTTGATATAAAAATCAAGATGTATTTATTATATTTTCCTGTCAGGTTTCAAAAGAGAAAACTCTTAGTGAAAGAAGATGAGCTACTTTAAGACTGCTCAACAAGAGAATACAGCGAAGAACGAATTGTAGTCAATCCTTTCCAATATACAAGATCTGGCTCTTAAAATAGACAAACTTGACTTCACAGTAGATAAAAGCAGACTGCACCAAACAAACTGAACTAATTAATGAAATCATTAAACAAAAAGCTCATATAGCTGCCTTAGAAGACTTGGTTTCTGATATAGACAGCAGATTATCAAAAGGAGAGCATGGCACAGAATTCATCTTACAGCAAAATAATACATTTATAGAGAACAGAGCAAGAAGAAACAACATCAGAATATATGGGGTCCCAGAACAAATGGAAGGTGAACACTTCATCTTCCAGAATCCCTTTCTTTTGGAATTGAAAGGGGGCACAGATCTCTGGTCTCAGCTTCTCCAAATAAAAAACTGACACATCCAAAATCCATTATAGCAAAATTCTATTCCAGCCAAGACAAGGATCTTGCATTAAAAACTGCCTAGTCCACTTGACCTTTAAAACTATGAGAATATCTAATTCGATTTGACAATAACTACTCATCCATTGTTATCTCAAAGAGAAGGCCTGCATGCCGTTACTGAAATCGTTGTAGAAAGTGGAATCAAAACCGATTTGGTATTTCCTGCAAAACTAAGACTTTTTCAGGTCTGTGTTTGGCTATCAAATAGCTTTACCTTTAGCTAAGATCATGGAAAAGTGCATTCACAAACAATTACTTAACCACTTACTACACAATAACCTACTTTCAAACTGCCAACACGGCTTTAGACCATTCCATAGCACATCGACTGCCCTCTTATCCTTTACCGACTCCATAAATAAAAATGGTAACAATAACTCTTTCTCCTCTGCACTATTTATTGACCTGTCTAAAGCCTTTGATATGGTTAACCATAACTTACTACTAGACAAACTAATTGCCCATTCTCTCAACCCTCAAGCTATACAATGGTTTAGGTCATATCTGGAAAATAGACAGCAAGCAGTACTTTGGCAGAACAATTTGTCTTCGCTACTACCAGTTAATATTGGAGTACCCCAGGGCTCTATCCTAGGTCCTTTAGTCTTTTCTTTATTTATTAACAATCTACACATGAACATACCTCAAGCCACCTGCATTCAATACGCTGACGACTCCACCTTAATCTGTACAGCTAAGAATATAGACACTCTCCACTCCCTTACCCAAACTGTTTTTCAAAATGTTGAAAACTGGTTTATGCAACACTGCCTCCTCCTAAATCCCCTACTCACAAATCACCTACTCCTTTCTTCGCTATAACCTCTAACAATGGTGCCAACATTACCCCAGATACTACAACCCACCTACTAGGTGTAACATTTGATAATCGTCTCAGCTATGATGAATACATCAACTCCACTATAACGTCTGTTAACAAAAAACTTGGTACCCTCTATAGAATCAAACCCTTCCTTACCCCTTCTGCAAGAAAAACTATTGCCCAAACCCACTTCATTTCTACCCTTTTCTATGCCTGTGTTATATATACTAACCTTTCCAAAAATAACCTCTCTAAACTCTCCACCTGCTATAATAGCATAGCTAGATTCATCACAAGCTCCCCCTTTAAAACTCACCACTGCCTTAACCTCAAACAACTAGGATGGCTAGAATTGAAAAACCATATACTCTGTCAACAATTACTTATTACTCAAAAGATCCTATACCACCCTAACAACACACCTATCCTCACCAATCTAATTACACCCTATACAAATCGATCCACACCGCGCTCTGCTAATAAGCTTCTAGTTTCCTCAGATAAAGCTAATAACAAAGCCGGGGATTCACTCTTCGCAAACACTGCAGGAAAAATCTGGAACCAGCTTCCCTCAGAATTATCTACCTTTGCTTCTACTTCTCTTTTTAAAAAACATCTTAAGGAACATCTAAAAACCCATTGGCTTTGTCCCTGCACTAACCCAGACTGATGTTTTTCTTTACTCTTTCTCTTACCCCTTTCCCTACTTCTTTAACCTAAGTCTCCAAAACAAGTTACTACTCTTTCTTTGAATTAGGAGAATAACACTCTCTTCCCTACCTGAGACTTGCTCATACCTTCTACTGTGTTTTGTATAATTATTTAGTAGAATTTCTGCTATAGTTTAAAAATGTATTATTATTACTCCTTTTAGACTAATACTAGACTGTACTGTAATCCTTTATGATGTTCTTCGTTTTCCATTGCTGCAGTCCTTACTATTGGGTATAGTCCGCGTCCAGTCGGCCCGAATACCAGAGTATAAGGCTGACGTCGGTCAGGGCGCATTAGACTGACGTCAGTACGTCAGGGTACTAATGCGCATGACCGACGTCATATCCTCAGTCTTTTTTGCCGCATGGTCCGATGCAGAAGCAGTTTTGCGAGTGCAGGTTGGCGTTCTGAAATATTTCCGAAACCGGAGTTTCAGACCGAAACAGAGTTGTCTAAGTACCCCGATGGGGAACATTATGGTTTTATCAAGGCTCAGTAATTTACCGGATGTCAGAAAAGTGAATAACTGTATTTCTTGTGGGAAACAGATACATCATAGGGATTACCATACCTTGTGTATACCTTGTTTAGGGCCTGAGCACGACGTTGTTGGTTGCCGCTCTTGTGCTAGGTTTAACAAACGCACTATTAAGAGGAGGTTAGACTGTGCCAGGTTAGTGTTTGGGAAGCGTTGTAATTATAAAATGCCGTCGGATGCTCCGGCGCCGCTTCCAAGAAGCGCAAGGACAAAACAGTGAAGCCTAGGGTTGATGAACCGGCAGTCCCGGACGTCGGTTCTTTAGAAGGCTCAGTGGAGCCAGAGGTTTTGCCAGGAGTTTCCATGGAGTCTCAGGCAGAAACTTTACTGTTACAGGATGTGCCTTCTCAGGAGGTAGGCCAAGCTGAGGGGGCTTCTCAGGTAACTGTTCTTCCCTCTCTTCCCAAGGTAGTTAGAGCCTCTCCTTCTGTTGCCAAAACTTCTTTGAGAGGTAGGCCTAGTTCAGCTTCAGTGGTGGCTTCTCCTGGCATTTCGGGTTCTGTACCTAAGAAACATATGCTTAAAATGGCAGAAGATTTGATTACTATGATTAGAGGTTCTATGCCCCCGCCTGATAAGAGGCCTAGGGTGGAACCGGAGTTTAATAGTTTTGAACAGTGTTCAGAGGCTTCAGAGTCTTCTGCGGAAGACTTGCAGGAGTATCCTACTTATTCTGATTCTGATGTGGATGATTCCACTCCTACAGCTTCTCCTCCTGAGGATTTCTCATTTTCAGAGACTCTGCATTCCATGAGGGAGCACTTTAAATGGGAAGGCCAGGATTACTCTGATTCCAGGAAAAGGCTTAGGGAATTCTTGTTTTTACCCCAGCATAGGCCCTTAGCTATTCCTCCTGTGTTGAATGTGGTGGAAGATGTTTTTGCAGAGGCTTCCCTGAATCCTGACTCTTTGCCTCCTGCTCCTGTTAAGCCTGATAGGTATTATAGGGTGCCCGGCTCATAAGTATTTGTTTAAGAGTCCTAGGGCGGACCCAGAAACTATTTCTCAAGGGCCTAAAGGTGTTAAGGCTTCTGTGGTTAAAAATCCTGTTCCCACTGATAAAGAGGCAAGGGCCTTGGATAGGTGGGGAAAGAAAGTGTATACTTCTTCCACTCTAGCCATGAGAGCGTTGAATTGTCAGTTTCACATGCTAAAATATCAGAATTATCTCCTTTCACAATTAAAATCTAAGGTGGATGCTTTGGCGGAAGGTATTGAGTGTAAAGAGTTGCTGGACTTGGTTCATGTGTCTGAGCAAGTGGGTAAGCATTCTTTGCAATGTGGTTTTGATGCTGTACAGGCCTCCTCGAGGGTGGCTGCTACTAGTTCTGTTCTTCGCAGGCATGCCTGGTTGAAGGATCAGAATTTAGCTGAGCATGTTAAGACAAGGATTTTGGATGCTCCTTTACAGTCTGATGTGTTGTTTGGATCGCCTGTGGAAGCAGTTTTAAAGAAAATGGAGGACAAAGCTAAGTCTATGCAAACTGTTAAAGATTTTTGCAGGTGCAGCCACCAAGTTTAGTAGAAATTGGCCTGCTAAGGGGTGGACATATCCTGCTTATGATTCCCAGTCTAGGGGTAGGTCTAGACGTGGTAGGGGCAGGGCTCAAGGTTCTTTTAGGCCTAGAACAGGAGTTCACCTGCTCAGACTTCTGGTGAGGGCAGGGGTCAGTCCTTTCGTAAACAGACCCAATGACCTGTCTTTTCAGCTGCCAGTAGATTCTCGCCTGGCAGCTCCTTTGGGAGGAAGACTGTCTCTTTTCAAAGAAAATTGGGATTTAATTACTCAAGACAAATGGGTGTTGGATATCATTCACCACGGTTACAGATTTTATTTCCATACAATGCCCCCTTCAAAGGCATGCCAGACGTTCCTCCTCCACAAAGAAAGGAGGCTCACAAGCAAGTTTCTCAGTTACTCCAGATGGGGCCATTCAGCCAGTCCCTGTATCAGAAAGGGGCCTAGGATTTTATTCTCGCCTGTTCCTAGTACCAAAGAAGGGGAACACGTGGAGACCAATTTTGGATTTATCTCTCCTCAACACTTTTCTGGACATTCCCAAGTTCAAGATGTTGACGTTACAACAGCTTTTACCTCTGCTGGGCAAAGATCACTGGATGGTAACTTTAGATCTCAAGGAAGCTTACCTTCATGTGCCTATAAGGCTAAGTTGCAGGAAGTATCTGCGGTTTCGAGCTGGAAATTCTCATTATCAGTTCTCTGCATTGCCCTTTGGCTTATCTACTGCCCAGAGTATTCACAAAGGTTCTGGCTCCAGTGATAGCTTACTTCAGGCTTCAAGGAATTCAAATCTATCCTTACTTGGACGACTGCCTGATTCTGGCTCAAGAAAAGGAAGACCTTCTACAGCATCTGGAATATGTTATAGCAGTGCTAAGATGCCTAGGGTATTCTGTGAACGAAATAAAGTCCAGTCTAGTACCCTCTCAAGACATGTGCTTTCTGGGTGTGAGACTGAATACAGCAGCCCAGATGGCCTTTTTAACCCCGGACAAACAAAAGAGTCTGTCACTTTACTTCCATCAACTATCTCATCAGTCCGTGCTGACTGCAAGGACAGTCCTTCAAGCATTAGGGTTCATGGCATCTTGTATTCTGGTGCTTCCCAATGCCAAACTGCATATGAGGAAGCTACAATGGTATCTCAAAATGTATGGACACAGCACTGCCAGGATTTGGACACTGTCATTCAAATAATACCTTGCCTTCAAAAGAATTCTTGTGGTGGGCTCAGGAATGTCACCTAAACAAGGGACTCTCTGTGACCCGGCCAGAGGCAAGTCAGATTTTAACGACAGATGCCTCGGACATTGCTTGGGGAGCTCATCTAAATGGAAAGTGGATACAAGACAAGTGGCCTGCCAGACTACAGCATCTACATATCAACATGAAGGAGATGTTAGCAGTCCAGTTTGCATTAATGGCTTTCAAGGAGTTACTTCTTCCAGGGCAGGTGTTGATTCTAACAGACAACACAACTGTCATGTGGTACATCAACAAGCAAGGGGAACACATTCTTATCCTCTATGCAGGCAAGCAATGATTTTATGGGAGACTGCGCTAAGCTTGCAACTAACTCTTCAGGCAAGGTTTCTGCCAGGAGCACAGAACTCCTTAGCAGATGTGTTAAGCAGACAAATCATGGATCCCCACGAGTGGAAACTGGATCTTCATGTATTTCAGAAATTGACAGTGTCATGGGGAACTCCAGACATAGATCTGTTCGCTTCTCCACTAAACCACCAGCTGCCAAAGTATTGCACAAAGGGTTTCATCACACAGCTTGGAAAGTGGATGCTCTGTCTTTCAGTTGGAAAAACCTTCATGTGTATGCCTTTCCACCTCTGCCTCTTCTTCCAAAGGTACTATTAAAGGTCAGACAAGACAGGCCAAGGATGATTTTGATAGCTCCAGATTGGCCTCGCAACACTGGTACCCACTACTACGGAGTCTGGTAAAGAAGCCTCCATGGCCTTTACCTCTGATTCCTCATCTGTTATCTCAGAAGGACGGTCATCTGCTCAATGTCAAGCTTCACTCTCTTCATCTAACAGCCTGGCATATTCTGTGTTGAAACACAGCAGGTCTCAACTTCCTCAACAAGTTTTAAATGTGATTATGGAAGCTAGAAGACCTAGTACAAGGAGAGTGTACGCAGAAAAATGGAAGAGATTTTTATTTTGGAGTACAGCAAAGAATTTGGAGATTTCTGAGCCTAATTTGAGTGTGGCTCTTCAATATCTTACTGAGTTATTGGACAAAGGTTTGTCCTTCTCTTCCATTAAGATTCATGCTGCAGCAATTTCAGCTCACTATGATTGTGACCCACCTTTGTTTTCGCATCCTTTGTTCAAGCAGTTTCTTAGAGGGGCAAAGAATATAAGACCCCACGTAGAGCTCCTACTCCTGCTTGGGATCTCAATTTTGTGTTGGAAAAACTTACTCTACAACCTTTTGAGCCTGCAGCTACTGCTGAATTGAAATACTTGTCATGGAAGACTGCTTTTCTGTTGGCTATTACTTCTGCAAGAAGGGTGTCTGAGTTGCAGGCCCTTATGGCAGTAGAGCCCTTTGATTTTCCATAAGGATAGGGTATCATTACGCACTAATCCTTCCTTTATGCCTAAGGTGGTTTCTAGTGTGGCTTTAAACCAAACTATTCATTTGCCTACGCTTTATGCAGACCCTCAAAATAAAGGGGAAAAGATTTTGCACACTTTAGATGTACACAGGCAATTGCGTTATTATTTAAGCAGGACTAAGGATTTTAGGCAGTCTCAGCAGTTGTTTGTTTCTTTTGTTTTGAGTTCACAGGGCAAGCCTGTGTCAAAACAAACTATTTCTAGGTGGATTGGCTTTTGCATTGCATTTTGTTATTCCCATCATGGCAAGGAGATTCCAGCTGGGATTAGGCCTCATTCCACTAGGGCTACTGCCACTTCAACAGCATTTCTAAGGGGTGGCAACTAAGGATATTTTGGAAGCAGCTACTTGGAGTTCAGTGCATACTTTCTCTAAGCATTATCACCTTCCTATCTACTCTAAGTCTAGGGCTGGTTTTGCCACAGCTGTTTTGCAAGGCATGTTGTCAGCTCCTACTTCTTTATGATTTGCCAGCCTCCCTTACCTCTGCTTTGGGATTCTACCCAATAGTAAGGACTGCAGCAATGGAAAACAGAACATAGTACAGTTTTGTACCTACCATAAATGTAGATGTTAGGGGATACCATTGCTGCAGTCCAATTTACTCCCTCCTTCCCTCTGTGTTTAGGGGTGGTTGTGTAGGTGAGTTTACATGCTTATATTTTTGTATATATTCTTGTATATATTGTACAGGTTTTTGGTGCAGGTATTTTGGGACTTGTCTTTTTAGGGTCTTCTGACATCTGGGGCAAGAAAAGACTGAGGATATGACGTCCGTCATGCGCATTAGTACCCTGACGTACTGACGTCAGTCTAATGCGCCCTGACCGACGTCAGCCTTATACTCTGGTATTCGGGCCGACTGGACGCGGACTATACCCAATAGTAAGGACTGCAGCAATGGAATCCTCGAACATCTACATTTATGGTAGGTACAAAACTGTACTTTTCTATACATTGTTAACTTTGTCACTGCTCATGCTTGGAGCTTTTCTCCCCGGGCCTCTACTGAAAATGGACATATATCCAGCTAGACTAGCCCGGTTAACAAATGTAAAATAAAAAAATAAATAAAATCTCAAATGGTTAAAATTTTTCCATTCTGATGTTTTAAGGATGATAATCACCCACTACTTTTTCAAAATGTTAGTAGTTTATTGGCCATTTTGGGCTAATTTCTATCTCTTTCATTTTCCTGCTATAAAACCCACATTTGTGAGGTTTTGGGGGTAGTATAGAACTCAGCAAGCCCTGCCTGGTGCCCTGCAGAGATCTACAGCAGCAGAGACAAAAAAGAGACTTTGGAGTGATTAAGTATCATTTTTCTGTATTTTCTTGCCTTTAGCTAAGTCTGCCTAAAACACAGATTTTCTAGTGTTTCTGTGATTTAAAAAGCTTGTTTCGGCTACATATTGTACTTATTTTACTGTCTGCACTTTAACAAAGTTGTTTTTGTGTTTAAATTACCTGTTTAACTGTTGTAGGCTACACAATAAAGTGTGATAGCCATTTCTGTGCATTTAAAGTGTTTTTTGATTGTATCTACTTTATTTTTCTGAAAAAAACAAAAACATATACTTGTTTTCCCGCCTTTCTAAGCTAGTATAGTCCAGTTTTCAGGTTAGTGCTGAATTCAGGGCTGTGTTACAAGTTTCTGTGTTTGCCCATACCTTACTTGGATAGAAGGAAGTTTCTCTGTTCACTGTGAGAGAGGGAGCTTTGAGCAGCCTATCTGTCCCTGGAGGAATGGTTTCAGCCCAGAAATAAGTAGTTTATTGCCATTTTGGGATAATTTCTATCTCTTTCATTTCCCTGCTATAAAACCCGCATTTGCGTGGTTTTGCATGCCGGGCAGTGCCGGTTAGCTAGGGTATAACTATTCCCGGCTCCACAAAGTCTACTCTTCAATTTTTCCCTTGGAACTAGACAAACCTTCAACTTAAGCACTCAAACCATTCACTTCTCATCCCGGCACTTGCTCAAAACTCATAACAAGCACTAATAAACCTTAGCACTAGACCCCTCTCTATACTGTAGAGAAGGACAAGGCTCTCTATTCGACCTTACCAGGCAATCATTAAAACAGTTCACTGTACCTATCCAAGCATGCTCAAATGGCAGTTTCAGGTGTACTCTCCAGTCCAACTGGTGAATCTGGGCATTTTAAGGCAATGTTACAATTGCCTCATGTACACAGACAACCCTCTCCTCCTTTCACCAAACACTAATACATGCGAGAGATGCAATTATACAGGCAACTCTCAACCCAAGACTGGACCAGGCAGTCAAGAGGAGAAGGGAATTACTTGCATCACACCACCAGTCTCACATAGACCCATTAAACCAGCACCAGTAAAAAACACATGTAAATATAAGAAAACATACTCGGAGGCTCTAAATAAAAATCTGCAAAAGCAACAGAGACCTCCAAAGCAGACATCCAAGCAACCTCCACCCCCAACACAGACTTCACAAAACCAGTGTGCCATGCAGTCATAGCCCTTAAGACAAAATAACATACCCAACTCACTAGTAATAGGTGACTCTATAGTCAGGCACACTGACGTCCCACTCACTAGGCTGAACAAGGAGTAGGTTACTGTTAGCTGCCTGTCGGGTGCCAGGATCTGCCACATAACACAAGCACTTAGGTCACTCCAGAACAAGTACACATATGACTCTGTCATTGTCCATGTTGGTGTGAATGAACTGAGCCATACCTCCCTGGACTACATGAAAAGAGACATGGAGGAGCTCTCTCATCACATAGCACAGGCCGGTATGACCCTGAGTAGCATCCTGCCCTCACCAAGAATGATACCACGGTATAGAGAAAAAATTATCAATTTCAACAATTGGCTAAGCTTCTGGTATCATTCAAAGGGGATCCAGTGTCTGTCAGCCTGGGATGACATGCTTAACAAGCCACGCTACTTCGCTAGAGATGGCTTGCACCTGTCACCCTTAGGCTTTTGAATACTAGCCAAGATTCTTGCCACCCCCATAGTGCCTTTTGTAGGCAAGGCTCAAAAGACAAACCCACCACCGTAAATAGCACAAGTAACAAAAAAATAAGGGTAATGCTACTGTTAGAAAAATATGTATTAGTAATATGCATGCTTAGTAAATTCGAGGTTTAAAAGGGTTAATACATTTATTCTGTTTACACTGCATGAATCTGCACAGCTACTAGAGACATTCCAATCCTGTTTATGTCATGAAAATATGCGCAGCTATGATTCTGCTTATGCCATGAAAATTAAAAAGTATTTCATTTCTACTAGTGTCAATGAGACTTAACAAAGAGTTATTGATTTTCTGCTTATGCCATGAGAAAGTACACAGCTGCTAGAAGCTATTGATAATGAAAACAAAGAATGCTTGAGAGTTTAAACCGTAGTCAGCATTACTTGTACCTAAGCTCGAAACTAGGTAAAATGTAACACATATATATTAGAACTGCACAATTGAAGAAATGAAAGATTGTGGTGGGCTAAAAATAAGCCCCAAGGACAGGCTGTTTTTCTCAGATGTTTTTGTAAATCAACAATAATCCAGTCATGTCAGCAGGAAATCTAAGTAGCATTTTCTATGTAACACATAGTGAGTTTTAAATCTGAACATGTCAGCAGGAAATTTAAGTAACATTTTCTGTAGAGTAATACAGAAAGCTGTGTCTAACTACGTCAACAATAGAAAAGTAACATTTCATAGAACTGTATAAAAGTAGCATACTGCTCACTGGTAATTTAGACAAATCATTCTGCCTGCATGCTTTGTCTCCTTGCTGCAAGTTAATAAAGGGTGCCATACTTGAACCTTACGTGAATTGGTCTTTGAAGTTTTTTCCCTTGACAGATTGGTCCTTCGAGCCAGAAACCTCTCTTCACCTCGGATCAGACGGGCCAGGTGGTTGAAACCGTACGGGGAAGAAACCAAATCGGTTCTTCTTATATGAAAAGCTCTCCGACTGAATTGTCGTACAAAAGAGGCCAGCCACTTTCTGATCTGCAACTGAAGGACGGGTCTCCGAATTGGTGATCAATCACGTGGGCTCAGGTAAGGTGAATCTACTTTTTTCTGTTTTCTGTTTTAGATCAGGGACTAGATTTGTATTGTTTTTGTCAGGACTGTATTTTACAAGTCAGGGACAGAAAAGATTACTGTCTTGTCATAGATCAGGAGAAACAAAATAAGTAGGCAGTCATTCGGAAGAGACTATAACAAAATCCATGGTACCACATTAAAAATAAGAGAAGTTACGTAATGATCAAAAGGGTAGAACAAAATGGGTAATAATTGCACAAAATGACCCCAAAATCCACCGTTAACAGAAGACGCAAAATACATGAAGTCGCAGCGCGCCGACAATATTAAATATTATTCAAAATGGGTTAATAAATATGAATTCGACGGAAAATTAGAAAAATCCTCGCTTATCAAACTTGTCAAACAGCTCAAAACTGATTCCAAAGGTCGGGTAAAAAAGCAACGCCAGTTAGGAATTCCTCAGGCACACAGGTGGATTGAGGAAGTAAACCGCAGGGAACAAAAGAACAACAATTCAAAAACAATGTTTTTAGATAAGGAGGACAATAACTTAGTAATAGCATTGGCCCCTCCACCTCCCTTACCAGAATATGAAGCAAGTGAACAGGTTAGTCCACCTCCATGATATCCTGTTGTCACTGAAAATAGAGACATTGTAAAAGTAAAACCATTTATTAGAGATCCCATCGGGACCAGGTCCCGAACAAGGGCAGGTAACTCAAATGAAGGCATTGAGTTATATCAAATGGTTAAAAATTCACGATCTATGAGTGAAGAAGAAATATGCCCACTTATAGAAGTACCCAATCCTCAGGCAGGACAAGATAATCAGGACCCAACTATTTTAGTGTATAGACCTTGGACTCCGGAAGATATCCGGAAAGCCACTGAGGGAATTCCCCATCCAAAAGTTAATTTTAGAAAATTCTCAGAAGATTTACAAGGAATGAGGCTGAGTTATAACTTAAACGGAGAAGAGGTAGAAAAAGTAGTTAGACAAATTGTGGGGCCAGATTGGCACATGATTAGTGGCAAATGGAATCCCCGTGATGCTGCACAAAGACCCCTCCCACATAGCAGCGCAGAACTAGATAACAGAGTAAAAGGTCTTACAGACCGCATCTCTGAAAAATGGAAGCCTAGGGCAGACTGGATTTGCATTAATCAATGCATCCAACAAGAAGGTGAAACTGTTGACAGATATTATGCCAGACTGTTAGAATGTTTTAATAACCACTGTGGAATGCAGGTTCCTGAAGATCAAACACAAGATTCCCCATATGAACAGCAGTTAAAGAATGCATTTTTAAAAGACAGTATTGCACCCATAAGCAGTTTTATTACAAAACACATGGTAGACCATTGTACAAGCAGGTTACAATCATTACTTGAATATGCTAGGCATGCCGAAAGGCATTTTAATAGCAAAAAGAAAAAGAAAGCTCAAGTATTTTCTGTAGAAGATGGAGCAGAAGTTTATGTAGTACAGTCAGGGAAAAAGGGCAAGAAAAATGCCCAGGGAAACAAACAATCTGATCAGCGATCAGAGGACTTTGAAGGGCGAAAGAAAAGGGATGAATGTTTCAAATGCGGAAAAAGGGACACTTGGCAAGGGATTGCAGGAAAAACAAGAAGGCAACCACGGAAGACAAGGAGGGTGAGGACTGACTATATGATAGTCAAGAATCACTAGAAGGGGCTAGCGGAGAAAGGACAAATGAGAATGTGATAGAGGGAGTAGAGGATGTGACAGAAGAGATAGAGGAAGTGCAAGAAGTTAGTGACAGTGAAGAAAATGAAATATTAGACCTAGCTTTATTGAGCCTGGAGCTCTATTTAGCAGACACAAAACCAGAAGTTACACTCTTGGTAGAAGGGAGGGAAGTCAAATTCTTGTGTGACTCAGGGGCATCATGAACCCTGATACATCCCTCCAAACTGCCAGAAAATACAGAGTCACCTGATTACATACTGGTAAAGGCAGCTAATGGACAGCTGTATCGGGAGCCCCTCTCCCGTGATATTGCAATAACTGATCCAGTTTCAGGATTGACTCAGAAAAGCAAAATTGTTGTTTCTGCAAAATGCCCAGTAAACCTCTTGGGCAGAGACCTCATGCAACTATTTGGTATAGCAGTAGTCCCATCTATGCAGGGTATGGAAGCACAACGACAAATTGATACCTTTGCAGTGCAATCGGAGGGTGAAATGTTTTATTGGTACAGCCAGGACTTGGTTACGACTGGTCCAGGGACTGTGACCGAAGAATTAATGAATGTAGCCATCAGCAAGTTCACCTCCCTTGACACTGATAAGCAACACCTGTTGCACTGTACCCTGTATTATTGTAACACACCAGGACCTGATAAGGAATATGAGCAAGAATTGTTTAAAAATCATGCAAACAGATTGATATTACGTAATCTGTACTGGGACACAGAAGGGAGCAGTGTAGCCAGCTGTTCATTGCCCCAGGAGTTCTTTGCACTTTATAAATCTAATCGATTACCACGTTAGCTTAACTAAGGACATAAACATAGAATGGGCAGACCTAGGAGAAAAAGTCACAAGATGGGAGAAACAGACAGAATTAGAACTGTCAGAACAGGGAATACAAATACAGAAGTTGAATTGGATAACTCAGACCCACCCAGCCGTGCACTTGCAGTCTAGCAAGGACAGCTGATTGGCACTCCTATTGAAGGAGGAAGAAAATGCCTTACAGAATGTACCAGAAACTCTCTGGTCAACAGGAACGTCAGATGTAGGACTTATTCGTACATCGGGACCAGTTACTATCACGCCAAAGTCAGCATTCAGACCACAAAAAAGACAGTATCCCTTAAGAAAAGATGCAGAGGCAGGGATAAAGCCTATTATAGCAGCCTTACTTAAAGGAGGGATACTAGTAGAATCTCCCGATTCACCATGTAACACACCCTTATTTCCAGTTAAAAAGGCCAACGGAGAATGGCGTATGGTCCAAGATTTACAAGCTGTAAATGATGCAGTAATACCAAGGGCACCTACGGTGCCAGACCCACACACCCCGTTGAATGATTTAAAACCTCAACAGAAGTATTTTTCTGTGGTAGATATCAACAATGCGTTCTTTTCGATACCGATACACCCTGACAGCCATTACTGGTTTGCATTCACATTTCAGGGGAAAAGGTATACATATACGCGACTACCACAGGGATATTGTGAAAGTCCAACAATATTCTCAGAAAAAATGGCAAGCAACTTGGCAGGATTTACTCCACCGAGGGGCAGTCAGATTTTACTTTATGTTGATGACCTCTTGCTGGTGGCCTCCACCCAGCAAGATTGTAGAGAAGATACCATAGCGCTATTACGATTTTTAGCCGCTGAAGGACATAAGGTAAATAAAAATAAACTGCAGCTTTGGAACAAACGAGTCAAATACCTAGGATATGTAATATCCAAGGAAGGTAGAACATTAGATGAGGATAGAAAAGTAGCAATTTTGCAAGCACCAAAACCCACTACCAAGAAGGAAATGATGTCCTTCCTGGCTACAACTAATTTTTGCCGGAGCTGGATTCCAAACTATGCCTTGGAATCTGCACCTCTGACTGACCTGATATATAAAAAGCCTATGGCAGCACAGGATTTGTTACAATGGACACCAGAGGCAGAATCTGCTTTCTGCAAACTGAAACAGTTAATAGCGTCCTCATTAGTTCTAGGATTACCAAACTACCATAAACGTTTTTTTCCAAACTGTAGATTGTAAGCAAGGTTATATGACATCAGTGTTAACACAATAGCATGGGGACAAGCAATGCCCCATTGCTTACTATTCATCAGAACTAGACCCAGTGGCACGGTCCTTACCCCACTGTGTACAAGCAGTAGTTGCAGCTGCAATGGCAGTACAGGCTTCAGCCTCAGTAGTTTTATTCCACCCTCTCACTTTGATAGTGCCTCATGCAGTTGCAATTATTTTACTGCAAGAGAAGGTAGCATATCTTTCTGCCGCTAGGCATCTTTCCTGTATGACTATATTGTTGAGCCAACTTCACATGACAATTAAACAATGCAGGACTTTAAACCCTTCTACCTTGCTCCCAACCCCTGCAGACGGCACACCACACCGCTGCCTGCAGGTAATTAAACAAAAAACACTACCTAAAAAAAATCTCATGGTTGTCCCCTTGGATGATGCCGAGGTAACATACTACGTGGATGGTTCGTGCAAAAGGGGTCCTGCAAGACAAAACCTAGTAAAATATGCAGTAGTTTCTGACACTGAGATTATAGAAGCAAAACCTTTACCACACAACTTATCTGCACAGGCAGCAGAATTGATTGCCTTAACATGGGCATGTACCTTAGCAAAGGCTAAATGTGTAAACATTTTTACTGACAGCCAGTACGCTTTTTCTACTGTACATGGTTTTGCGCAACAGTGGAAAAACCGAGGAATGATAACATCTACTGACAAACCTATAAATCATGCACAGTTTATTTTAGATCTTTTAGAATCTATTCAATTACCTCAGAAAGTAGCCATTTGTAAATGCACAGCTCACACCAAGCAACAAGATAGGATTTCAAAAGGTAATGTGAGAGCTGATACAGCTGCAAAACAAGCAGCTGCAGAAGTATTTCTTTTAAATGAGGAACTACAACCCTCTGAGATTTTAGACTTAGAAATGTTAAAAACAATGCAGACACTCACTACGCAAGCTGAAAAACAAAGATGGGTAAAATGAGGAGCAATTCTCGAAATGGGGCTGTACATCTCTAAAGAAGGGAAACCGATACTACCATCTAATTTGTTTAGATATGCAGCTTTGCTGAGCCATGGGCAGTGCCATGTCTCAACAGGGGGGATGGTACAGCTGGTGAGCCAGGTGTTCACAATGTACGGATTTACAAACTACTCTAAAAAATTTTGTTTGATGTGTCAGATTTGTACCAAACATCATGCACAGGGGGCGATAAAGCCCAAGCAAGGGAGTTTCCCCTACACCACCATATCCATTTCACACTATCTGTATGGATTTCATAGGTTCATAGGTTCATAGGTTCATACTAGGCTATCTGCCCATGGGCATTTATAAGCCTAGCCCATAGTTATGTGGCTTTCGCCACCCCTTTAGTTTGAATAAAAACTATGCCTATCATTTTTCTGTGCCTCTGTCAAGCAGTGACACTGAAGTAATCCCTGGGGTATATCTGCGATCTCCCATCCATTGGTCAAGATTCCTCTTGAACAAGGCCAGCGAGGTGCTCTGCCTCACATTTACCGGGATTTTGTTCCACAGCATAGGGAGTCTCTGGGTGATGAATCTGTCCCTCCAGCACATTCTATTTATAACTGTGTCAAGGTTTAAGTCTCCCGCCCTTGTGGTTCTGAGGGATCTAGATTTTTGAGGTGAAGCATATTCATCAAATCTGGGTTTGACATGGCCTTATATGTCAGGCACAGGTCACCTCTGAGCAAGCGGTATGAGACTGAATAGAGCTGGAGTTCTTTCAGTCGGGCAGCATAAGACATATTTTGAGACCCTTTATCCTTTTGGTGAGGAACTTTTGGGGCCTTTCAAGCTGCAGCAGGTGTCTGGTCAGATACATTCGAACGGGCATTGTACTCAATCATAGGTCTAATGAGTGATGAGTACAGGGGGACGATTACCTCCCTTGATCTAGATGTGAATCCCTTCATGATCAGGTGGGCGATATAGAAGGTTTTCCTAACTACTTTAGCAACATGAGTGTTAAACGAAAGGCTACTGTCAACTTGGGTCCCCAGATCCCTGATGACTTTTTCTGTGCTCAGTGGATTGCCACCTATATGGTAGCTAGGGGTAACCTTGTTTTTCCCGAAGGGTATGACTATGCATTTTTTAGCGTTTAACTTCAGGCCATGGCTCTGGCACCAGTTATCCGTTTCTGTGAGGCCCTTCTGGAGGATATCTGTGTCAGATGTGTTTTCACTATGGCTTCAGTTTGCAGTCATCTGCAAACTTTGTCAGCCATAACCCTCCTGTGTTTGCTTGTACTTCAGAAAAGTAGATGCCAAACAAGAGTGGACCCAGGACTGAGCCCTGTGGGACACCACTTGTGACAGGCTTTGAGTCTGACATGGCTCCAGCAACTCTGACCCTGTGGGTTCTGTCACTTAGCCAGTTTGCAACCCATCTTGTGATGTATGGGTTTACATTCAAGCTGATGAGTTTTTCGATGATACCTGAGTGGGGTATTGTGTCGAAGGCCTTTGCCAGGTCGAGGTAGGCTGTATGGACTGCCTTTCCCTCATTAATGGCCTTGGTGACTGTCTCGAAAAAGTCAACCAAGTTTAAGAGGCAGGATCTGCCTTTGACAAAGCCAAACTGGGTTGGATCCAAAGTCTGCAAGTTCCCTATGTCTTTATTTATGAGTTCCATTATGATCCTCTCCATGGCTTTGCAGATAAGGCTTGTCAAGCTAATGGGGTGGTAATTTCCAGGGTCTGTGGAGGCACCGCCCTTATGAAGTGGGACCACAGTCGCCGTGCGCCACTCCTTGGGTATGTATCCTGAGGTGAGGCTAAGATTAATCAGCTGTCCTAACTGTGCGTTTAATTCCTCGTTGAGTTCATGAAGCACACAGCCGGGACACCATCCGTCCCATGGATGCTGTGTTTTTGCCTTAGTGAGGGCAGTTCTCACCTGGGCGTTGGAGATGTTTGGGGGCTACAATCCTCTGGAATAGATATCTCTCCTTTTGGGGAGGGGAGAAGCTTGCATTGAACCTGTCAGCCAGTATGTTAGCAATGTGTGTAGGTTCAGTAATTTTCACATCATTTTGAACTAATTCTGAGCATATCTGGGAGTTTCCTCCTAGGTTTTTAACATAGCTAAAGAAGGCCTTATGATTGTCTTTAGAGTCCTTGGCGATTTTTCTCTCAAAATTTGCCTTGGATGATTTTATGAGAGCTCTTAGTTTTTTACTTATAATGATCAAAGGTGTCTTACCTTTCAAGGATTTTGCTCTATCTTGTAGTAGCTTCCTCCTTTTGTTGTAGAGCTTGTTTATGGCTGGGGTCCACCAGACTGGACGCTTGCCTTTGGTACAGAGAGTCTTAGTTTTGTTTGGGATTGCCTGATCCATGCAGTCCTGTAGGTGCTGGTAGAAGGCATTTGTAAGTGATTCAGCGGTTTGAGTAATGTTTGCCACTGGCTCAGGGGCCTTAAAGGAGACCACACTAGTTTTAGAAGTGTGAAATTGGCTTTGAGAAGTTTTTCACTGTGGTCTTTTTGTTTCAGGTGGGGCGGGATGAGGACCTCCAGCGAGATTAGTTTATGATCTGATCTCACCAGTGAGGGGTATACTTCGGTGTTGAACATTTTGATCCCATGTTCGTGATGATGAGATCAAGTATGTTTTCTCCTCTTGTGGGGATGGTGACTAGTTGTTCCATGGCATTTGAGTTTATGAACTCCAGGAATCTTTGGGTTAGAGTGTTCAGGCTTGAGTAGTGTTCCCAGTCTATATTAGGGTAGTTGAAGTCACCTAGTATGATGGTGTTTGGAGATACATTTATCCCCTCCAATGTTTTCAGGAAGGCCATGTGAGGTTCCTGAGTTTGAGAGGGTGGCCTGTAACATGCTACAAATTGCAGAGCAGTCTTGCCTATGGTTAATTGCACCTGGATGGTCTCCGATGCATCGTGCGTTGCCACCAACCTTGAGGTGTGGGTGTCCTTTATGAATATGGACACCCCCCCCCTCCTTTCTTGGTGTTGTCCGGATTTTGGGGCCGGAACGCATGATATGCATAGAACTGAACAAATGTGAAAATAAGAAGTATTGTCTTGTCATTGTAGATATGTTTTCCAGGTGTGTGGAAGCCTTTCCAACCAAAAATCCAGATGTAGCTACAGTGGCAAAAGTACTTGTCAAAGAAATCATCCCTAGATTCAGCATTCCAGAAAGGATCTACAGTGAAAACGGTACACACTATGTAAACCAAACCATAAAGCAGTTAAGTAAGCATTTTGGTATTTCTTTAAAAAATCATTGTGCATATCATCCGCAATCTGCAGGGCTAATTGAGAGACACAATGGTATATTAAAGAACAAATTAAGAAAGTTAATAGCTGAGACAGGAAATAACTGGTTATATTGTTTGCCCCTGGCACTGCTGAGCATGAGAACTGTTCCGACTGCAAAAGGATTGACTCCTTTTGAAAAACTATTTGGAAGGGCTTATTATACACCACTGTCGAAACTTCTCATGTCCGCAGACCAGGAAGCTGATTATACACTAGCTGAATATATGAAAAAAGCCATGAATTCTAAACATCTGTTGCAGTCAAATTCTGTTTCAGATAAAGAACAAACCGAAACATCGGAAGTGGCAGTGATCCCCGGGGACTGGGTGTGGGTGAAGAATATAAAGAAGAAAAACTGGTCATCACCAAGGTGGGAAGGTCCAAACCAGGTGCTTCTTTCGACACCCACTGCAGTCAAGATAGCAGAGCGAGCTTCGTGGATCCACCTGACACACTGCAAACTAGTTAAGAACTTTGAACTGGACAAAAATCTTACCTCTCCATCGGGGCCCTCAGCACAAAGTCTGGCTACAAAGGGGGTCAGATCAATAGGACTGATCCGTCTCAACCCCAGTGAGAAACCATCGGTGCTGAAGGCCCTATTAGGGCAGAGAGTAAGATTACATGTCAAAAGCAAAAATGATACAATCCAGAAAAATCCAAATAAAACTACTCGGAAGAGTCGGAGAAAACAGGAATGCAGAACAACCGTTTCCTCAGAAGTATTGCATAATCATCCTGTTGACTGTACTAGTGACAATAATCTTTTTGTTGTGGCCATTCCCTTTCCCAGCCACACAAATTGAACTGAATAAACGTGGAGAGTTGCACGTAGAGTGGCACCCAAGCTTCAGCACTTACCAGGCAATCAAATATGTGTATGCTGAGACCTTCAATGTTTCAAATTGCTGGATTTGCACAGCTTTGCCAACAGCATACGGGGGTTATTGTTAACTTCAGTCCCCCTAGGAGCCAACAAGACCTGGGAAAATTTAGTCTATGATACATAAGATGTTACATCACAAGATAAAATAGCATTGCACTTGTCTGTTCGACAGAAGGGGACTGTGTGTTTTTACAAAAATGATACAGTTCAGGTGGGTTGGAGCAATTGCAATGTGACTGTTCCCTATAGATGCTACAATAAAACTGATAACACAGGTTCCTATTGCAACACAAGCTATGATTTATTTTTTGAACTGATGCATAGGACAACTGATGAAGTAAAACATAATGCTGATCTTTATAAACAACTGATTATAGTTGACAAAAAAATGTTTCATCCAGAGCCAGGACATAGTAAAGTTACTACCAAAGTAGAAGACTGTTATTTTGTATGTGGTAGGAAAGCATACAAGTGGTTACCTAAGAATTGGTCCGGCAGTTGTTATTTGGGGTACCTGGTTCCGGCCATATGACACACAGCAGTTTTGCCTCAGGGGAAAATTTGAAATGTTCGACGAGAAATCAAGAAGCCTGTCAATCCAGTGGGGCAGATCAATGTGGGCTGGAAAAACCATCATGCTGTGGGCCTAGGGAAAAATGGACTGTCGCATATGGACTTGGGTGATACCATCATCTCGTGGGCAGGTGCACTGCCAGCATATGGAGCAACGAAACCAATCTGGGAACTGAGAAATCTGTCTAAACTTCTCAAAATAATGAGCAATGCAACCTTTTCCGCTCTAGAATTGGTGACTAATGAACTGACTGCCATGAGAACTGTAGTGCTTCAAAACCACATGGCTCTCGACTTCACCCAGGCGGTGAAAGGAGGTACTTGCTCTTTAATGCAGGAGGAGTGCTGTTCGTATATTCCTGACCACAAACACGAGATAGACAATCACCTTGAGGTAATTTAGCAAGTGTCGGCTATGACCAAACCAGGACCAAATCCATTGACAAACTTTTTCCAGAGACTGTTTGGGGGGTGGTGTAGTATCCTGATGAACATCCTGATTGCCATCTGTGTAGGAATGATCCTACTGGTGGTATGTGTTTGCTGCTGCATCCCCTGCAGGAAAAGACTGATTAAAGACTTTATAGACATGTCAGTTTCAGAAACCTTATACCAAGGTGCTGAACTTGAAGAATTGTTGAAAAATTGAAAATGCTTTCATAAGTTTAAACTGAATAACTCTCCTAACTGCAAATCCTGAGCAGGAAGAGGTTAGGAGAAGAAAAAATGGTTTATGCTTATTTTGAAAGTAGAATAAAAGTATTAAAAGGGGGGAAATGTTAGAAAAATATGTATTAGTAATATGCATGCTTAGTACATTCAAGGTTTAAAAGGGTTAATGCATTTATTCTGTTCACACTGCATGAATCTGCACAGCTACTAGAGACATTCCAATCCTGTTTATGTTATGAAAATATGCGCAGCTATGATTCTGCTTATGCCATGAAAATTAACAAGAAGTATTTAATTTCTACTAGTGTCAATGAGACTTAACAAAGAGTTATTGATTTTCTGCTTATGCCATGAGAAAGTACACAGCTGCTAGAAGCTATTGATAATGAAAACAAAGAATGCTTGAGAGTTTAAACCGTAGGCAGCATTACTTGTACCTAAGCTCGAAACTAGGTAAAATGTAACACATATATATTAGAACTGCACAATTGAAGAATTGAAAGATTGTGGTGGGCTAAAAATAAGCCCCAAGGCCAGGCTGTTTTTCTCAAATGTGTTTGTAAATCAACAATAATCCAGTCATGTCAGCAGGAAGTCTAAGTAGCATTTTCTATGTAACACATGGTGAGTTTTAAATCTGAACATGTCAGCAGGAAATCTAAGTAACATTTTCTGTAGCTGTGTCTAACTACGTCAACAATAGAATAGTAACATTTCATAGAACTGTATAAAAGTAGCATACTGCTCACTAGTAATTTAGACAAATCATTCTGCCTGCATGCTTTGTCTCCTTGCTGCAAGTTAATAAAGGGTGCCATACTTGAACCTTACGTGAATTGGTCTTTGAAGTTTTTTTCCTTTGACAGCTACTCAATGCCAGAAGTCTAAACCTCAAAATGCATGTACTTGAGGCACTCCTAAGTATGGATAAAACTGATATATGTGCAGTAGCAGAAACCTGGTTTAAGGCTCCAGAGAACAGCCCAGCACTACCAGGCTACAACTCATACCATACATTTTGGCCACAAAACCCGGAACAAAATGCAAAGGGCAGGGGATTATCCATATTCATCAAGGATACCCACACCTCCAGGTTAGTGGCACAGCACGATGCTTCAGAGATCATCCACGTACAACTAACAATGGGCAAAACGGCTATTCAAATTATAGCTTGCTACAGATCACCCACCATGTTCCAGGACCCCCACTCCACATTCCTGGAAACACTGGGAAACATAAAGGTCCTACCAAATACCCTCATATTGGGTGATTTCAATTACCAAAACATTAACTGGGAGAACTACTGAAGTACAAACTCCCTTGCTCAACATTTCCTAGAATGTATAAACTCAAACACCTTGGATCAGTTGGTCTACACTCCCACCATAGGTGACAACATATTGGACCTGGTCCTCACCAAGATGGGTGACCGGTGTTCCACACCGGACATCAACCCCTCATTGGTTAGATCTGACCATAAACTAATCACTCTGGATATCCACATTCCGCCACCACCCCCGGTCAAAAAAAACATGGTAAAAAACTTTTCAAAAGCAAACTTCACGTTACTTAAGACCGAGGTGGGAAGTTTCAAAGCCCACATGCTAAAGGATAACACTGTTCAAGCTGCAAAATCCTTTACTAATGCACTCTATAGGCACCTACAAGAATGCATGGCTCGTGCTATCCCAAACAAAACCAAGACTCACTCCACCAAGAAAAGAAAACCAGTCTGATGGACCCCTGCCATAAACAAGCTATACAACAGAAGGAGGAAACTAGTACAGAAAAGAGTAAAATCCCAAGAACTGAAGACATCCCTGATCAGTATCAGCAAGAAACTATGTTCCCTCATAAAATCATCCAAGGCTAGCTTTGAAAGAAAAATTGCCATGTACTCCAAAGATAACCACAAGGCATTCTTTAGCTATGTCAAGAATCTAAGTGGCTATGCTCAGATCTGCTCAGAGTTAGTGCAGAATGGCACAAAATACACTGAACCGACCGATATAGACAACATCCTGGCAGACAGGTTCAGTGCAAACTTCACCCCCCTCTCACCCCCAAAAGGGCCCATAACTATACCAGAAGAATGTAGTGCCCCTGAAATCATAGACACTCAGGTTAAAACAGCCCTCTTCTAAGCCAAAAACACAACATCAATGGGACCGAACGATGACCCAGGCTGTGTCCTACATGAGCTCAAAGATGAACTAACCCCTCACCTAAACTCACTGTTTAAACTCAACCTCTCCACAGGCTATGTGCCCACAGAGTGGCGCACAGCAACGGTTATTCCACTCCACAAAGGTGGAGCCACAATGGACACCAGGAACTATCGCCCTATAAGCCTGACTAGCTTGGTCTGCAAAGCTATGGAGCACATCATCATGGATCTCATTAACAGAGACATTGGAAACCCCAAACATTGGACCCTACCCAGTTCAGCTTTGTTAAGGGCAGATCATGCCTCCTAAACCTGGTGGACTTCTTTGAGACAGTTACCAAGGCTATAGACGAGGGAAAGGTGGTCCACACAGCCTACCTAGACCATGCAAAGGCCTTCGACACCATTCCCCACTCAGGTATTATAGATAAGCTCACCAGCCTGAACATAAACCCCTATGTCACAAGATGAGTTGCCAACTGGCTCATGGACAGAACCCACATGGTAAGAGTTGTGGGCGCTAGGTCTGACTCTAAACCAGTTACAAGTGGTGTTCCCCAGGGCTCAGTCCTAGGACCCCTCCTGTTTGGCATATACTTTTCAGAGGTACAGGCAAGCACAGGAGGACTATGGCTGACCAAGTTCACAGACGGCTGAAAACTAGGGGCTATAACTGACTCTCCAGTTGACACAGACATCCTCCAAAAGGGTCTTACTGAGAGAGATACCTGGTGTCAAAACTATGGCCTCAAGCTAAATGCCAAAAAGTGCACAGTCATCCCCTTTGGAAAAAACAAAGTACCCACAAAATATCACATAGATGGTAGCCCCCTAAATATGGAAGACATAATAAGGGATCTGTGGACCCAAGTAGATAGTAACCTCTCCTCTGATAATCACATTGCCAAAGTGGTTAGAAAATCCTTCTATGTGGCCCACCTTATCACAAAAGGGTTTGCATCCAGATCGAAAGAGGTCATTGGGCCCCTCTATGCATCACTCATCAGACCCATCATAGAGTACAATGCCCCATTTGGGATGTACCTTACAAGACACCTGCAACAGCTGGAAAGACCACAGAGGTACCTCACCAAGAGGATCACTGGCCTCAAGCAGATGCCCTATGCAGCTTGACTGAAGAAACTCCAGCTGTACTCGGTTGCATACCGCCTACTCAGAGGTGATCTCTGCCTGACATACAAGGCCATGTCCAACCCAGAATTGATGGACATGCCTGACCTAATGAAAACCGTATCCCCTCAAGCCACATGCTCCAGGGATCTAAACCTCACCACAATGATAAATAGGACATGCTGGAGGGATAGATTCCTGTCCCAGAGACTTCCCATGCTCTGGAACAAGATTCCACTCTACATTAGGCAGAGCTTCTCACTAACCCTCCAAGAAAAACCTTGATGAGTGGATGGGAAACAGAAAGTTTATCCCAGGGATCACTTCAATTGCTCTGCTGGACAGAGACACAGGGAACTAATCTAAGGGGGCGGCGAAAGCCAACACATTCCGGCTAGGCTTATAAATGCATTTGGGCAGATAGCGTGGTACCTATCTATGAACCTATGAAATTCATCGAATAGCATAGTTGGCCAACATCACAAACACAACCAACCAAGGTGGGGGCTGTGCCCCCCACAACCCCCCACTATATATCAACTCCAAGATTGCACTACGTGGGGACTAGGACAAATTTAAAAGGTTTCCCTTCATTTACCTTATGCATCACATCACTTCCTGGTTGATGGCCAATTATGGCCCTTTGATTAATTACATTTTCAAAGCAACAGTGGTTCAATAATTTCCATTCCAAAGTTTTAAGTGTGATGTTTAGCTGTTCAAGATTTTTTTTATTTGGTGCTGAACATAGACCAGACTTTTTCTACCTGAAGGAAAAAAGACAGTTAACGGAAGAAGCCACATCCTTTGTACCGAAAAATAATCTACTAAACACAGTTGAAGTAATGGACATTAGTACATCATTAAAGAGACAAGCTGCAAAAAAATGATCAATTAAAGAAAAAAAAGCCTAGATACAAATAAACCACATCTTTGTACAATTAATTTTAAAGCAAGTTCCTGTTCTTTAAAGAAATACAATTAAAGGTAACACTTTTTCTGTTGTTAAATTAAATAGAACTGCAAACAATAGCTTCCCTGCTATCACACTTAAAACATAATCTTTGAGGGAAGCCAAGTATAATGTAACAGTTTATGCTTCCTAGTAGTTAATACTACATTGAATATAAAAATCTTTACAGTTGTAAAGTTTTCTTATTCTCACTTTCACAGCTTCTCCTTTATATATATATATATATATATATATATATATATATATATATATATATATATATATTTATATAAACAAATAAAGCTTCATTAAGTATGAAAGTGGAGAGGGGGATTATAAAGGCAGTGCTCTATAGATTAAATTCTACTGTTATTATTTCCTTTGTTCAGCATTATATTATCTTCACATTAATTATCTGTTTCAATTTCACATCTGATCAATGAAAGGATATGTTTATAGTGTTGTAGTATGTGCAGGACTCATTAGTTTAATGAACCAGAAACTTTTAATCAGAGCTTCTTTGTTTTCCTTAATTTCATGTGGAAAAAAGAAAAAAAAAGGTTGTTCAGTTAATTTGCAGCTTGTACAGTACATCCATGAGCTACCTGTTTTGAAACCTTTTTCTTTTTCGCTTAAATTTCTGCTAACTTATCTTTTAGTGTTCTGAAGAAAGGTTTATGTGTGTCTCAAGCCTCTAAGTGTGCTGACAGCTCTCTATTTTCATGCGGAACCATGCGCAAGTGAAACAAGGAAGTCAAATGTAACCTTAGAACTTTTAATACCAGGATGCTTGCAGAATGTTAAACAGAAAGAAAAACATGGATATTTTACAGTCTTTCAGGCAGAAAAGTATTTTTTTTTTTAATTTAAGTAAAGCATTTATTATACATTCAAGTTTGGTAAAAATATCCTGATGTTTATATGTTACTTGCTTAAATGAGCTGAGAAAAGGGGAAGGTTTAAAGCACCTTATTTTATGGAAGTGTACAATAACAATGCAAGACACAACTTCTGTTTAGTGTTTGAGCTGTTATATAAGCTAACAATATTTTCTTTATGTTGAATATTTATATACTTAATCCCAGTTTATACACTTGTAGTAGTAGCAAAACAGAGTTTGAACATGACATGGTCTGGTTAGTTAGTGGATTGTTTAGGAAACTGAACAATCCTGGAATATTATATTCCATGTTGAAGGTTATGAATGTTTTTGTTACTATAGTTCTTACACTAAGTTTTTTTTTGTCTATAACAAGCACTATTACGTATACTTTAAGGATAAGCATAACAGAACATTATATTGTTGCTTTAATGAAAACTACCGTAAGTAATGACAATGCATAAATGGTTTAAACAACCCCTTAAAGAGAAGTAGTCTAAATAAATTTCTTTCCCTGTACAAAGATGATATAATTTTTCTCCATGAGACCCACCTATTGTCAGAAGATTTAAACAGAATATTGTTTAAAGATTATTCAGTTTTAGTTAGTTCTCAGTTTAAACATAAAAAGAGGTATTATGAAAAACACTTTAGACCCACCAAAGATTGTGGATTCTTATTGAGATAAGAACAGTATGCTGAAATTGGTGGTAGTAAAATGGGGAAAAGATTCTATACACTATAACACATATTGGTTACCAGGTTAGGTATGAAAATTGTTAAGAGTTACTTGGATATTATAACATTACATTCCAGATGCGAGATACTGATAGCAGGCAATTTTAATTGCATATTATCTAATAGAAATACCACAAATACAAAAGCATTCAGAATATCACCAGTAGCAAACATTTAAATAACTATATTAATACAATGAACTTAAAAGATTATTTTTAAATTAAAATTAGCTTCTTCCCTGAATTTCACACATCATTCCTACAGATATGGCACTCAGACCAACATAGATAAAGTTTAATATATAGTACTTTATATTCTAAGATAAATTAAGTCTTGATTGTTTCCTGTACTTTATCCAATCACAATGCCATCATATTTAAAATAGTTAATTAATCAAATGAACTAGTTAATTTAAAGCAAAATTCTTTAAAACAGTCACAAAAAAGTAGAGGGCAGGGGTGTAGAAAAATTAAACTAAATTAATTATTTGTACCCTCTTTTCTAACATGTACGCTACATTTTTTCAAAAAAAACATTTAATATGTATAACATCATTGAGACCTGGGATTTTATCTGCTTTTAACTTAATCTGCCCTCTCTCTGTTTTTAAAATCACCCCCTCTCAAGTCAATTTTACCCTGTTCCAACACTGAAAATATATATATTTTTTAAAACCAGAACACTCCTGACTATGTTTGTGTGAAGATTGGGGGAAGATGGGCGAAGGCTGCCAGCCTAGTCAAATAATTGTTAAATAATGTAGCCTTTTTGCCTGGGAACTCCAGACTAAGTGTCAAAATGATGTAATGTGTGTACTGGGAAACCTTAGTGTCAAAATGATGTAATTTGGGAGGGCCTAGCAAAGATGTTTGTTAGTGAGTTTAAAAACTATTGTTCAGTGAGAAACTGTGAGCATTTTGATCTGGATATCACACTTATCAGTACTCTGCCTGTTGTCTTATGTAAGTAGTGTCTTAGAAATATGTTTTCTTGTAGTAATAGCTAGGAACTTAGAAGAAAGTTAGACAAGTGTTTTTCTGTTATACCAGAACTTTCCTACTGTATTGTTTTAAGTTTCTGTGTGATCTCTGAACTCTTAGATATCACTGTGGTGTAGTAGTATTGTCTTGTATTTTAATTATTTATTACTAAATATTTAAAAAACCTTTACATGCGGCTGGTTTGTATAGAGATAAGTAAGCTCTAGAATACATTGCATATTTATAGAGTTTATTGTAATAAGCCACTCTCGGTGGTGGTGCTGCGGTAGCGCTGTTGCCTCACAGTAAGACGCTGTCAGGTTCGATTCTCAACTAGAGCGTCTTCTGCGTGGAGATATGCGTGAATGGGCGTACCTTCGTTGAAGGTTGTGCATCAGGGCTGGTAACTCGGCACGTAAAAATCAACTGCCAATCATTAGTGGACAGGAGTTCCGCTGTGGCAACCCCTTACCGGGAAAAGCCGAAAGACACAAACATTGTAATAAGCCACTCTAATAAGCCTTAGACTGAATAGTCACATTATCAATTGGATAATAATATTGCACAGTAATAATTGGACACCCTTTTAAGAGCCTTTGCGTAGCTGATAAGTATTAGCTGGTGGTGGCAGAAATTAATACCGTATAGTCTGGGTAAAGGGGCACAGCTGGAGAATCTGTGTCAGCCTTCCCAGGAGTGTCTGTGAAGTTGTATAAATACTTATCTCAAAGTGTGTGTGTGTTGTGTCAGCTACTTGGGCAGGGACATGAAGCACTGGTTGGACAGGGGGTGCTGGTGGTTTTAGCTTGCCTAGTAGGCTGAGATCTGGACCCTATAGCTGTGTCAGTGGGGAGTCTTATTGGGGACCTGGAGAGCAAGGGAGCAACCAGCTCCAGACTGACTGTGATCTCTGTGTGCATTTAAGGGAAATTGTACTTTACTGTGTGTATTTGTTATCCGTTCCACCTCCCTGGTGTTAGTGGTGAGGACTGAGGCTCCTTGACTGCTGGGCCAGGGCACGGTTGTCACAGCTTGTATGAAGCATTCTTGTTCTCTTTCCTTTTTATACTGTACATATGTTCCCTAATCCTTGTGTTTAAGTGCCTAGTGGTCATCCCAACATAAAATTATTGACATTTACTACATACTGCCACATAAACCACCCATTGAGTTTTGCAACAAAATATGCCTGGCACTCTGATGGTATAGGTAATATGAGGAAGTTCAATATACGGACCCTCCAAAATGTACCTACACATGGCACACCCATAACACTTATACATGTCATGTGATTTGGTGATGGGAACCACTGTGGTCACTGTATCTTTACCCTTTTCTAACAAAGTCTTCAAATTGTAGTCATTTCTGTACACAAACCTGGGCTTGGCCCCTCATTACTTTCAATAAATCTTGATTACCCTTGATAATTTTCCAATTTTTCTCAATAACACTATGAATGTTACCCCTGTCCATGGTCATTTGCATGTCAAAACACAAATGCACCTGCTCCAGATCTTTCGTGTCATCCCATCTGTGATTGGAGGTCATAAACTTTTTCAAAATAGGAGGGTACCAAGTGTTCCTCTTATCCCAGACTTTCTTAGCCTGTTCTCTCAAGGAACTCACATCATAACCTCTGTCAATGAAAAATTAATAATTAAAAATTAATAATATAAAATTAATAATATATTCATATTCACTAGCCAGTAGGTGATCCTCACTGGTCGTCCTACTGTTTCTAATGAACTGCTCTTTCGTATAATATTCTTGATAAACTTGGGATGTTGACTGAAAAAAATGTAAGTAACTGTTCTTAAATGTCTTCTTCTTATAAATCTTACTCCCAAACTTTTTCCCCAATATCATCCCACTTTAAATTGACATCCAAGTAGTTGACACACTTACCTACATCACCCAAGACAAATTGTAAAAAATCAGACACTTCATTTAACTTGTGCACAAACAATTCAACAGTGTCAAACCTTCCAGATATTACAAAAACTAAATCAATAAACCTTTTGTGATACAAAATGTGGAATTCCTTTTTAAATAACTCTAACACTTGATGTTCCCACCATCCCATCACTATGTTTGTGAAAGAGGGGGCCACTGGAGAACCCATGGCCACCCCCCAATTTGTTTGTAATGCTGATGGTTAAACAAAAAATAATGATTTTCCAAAATAACTTCTATTAAGTCACAATAAAAGTTAATTTCTGTTTTAACCATACTCATCTGCTTATTTAAATAAGCTCCAACATATTCTACACCTTTGTTGTGTGGGATGGAAGTATACAAGGAAACCATATCCAAAGTAAATATACTATGTTGATTAGGACCAAACACAAAGTTTCATTGAAGCTTCTCATGCTATGTAAAAATCCCAGGAATCTTTCAAAAAAGAATCAATTTTCTGAACTAAAGGATTCAAGAGAGCATCTACCATCAATGATATGCCCTCAGTAATATAGTTAGGACCAAAATGATGGGTTTGAATAGAGGGTCAATTAAACTCTTGTGGATTTTAGGAACACCAAACAGGATGCCTATTTTAGGGTTCTCTATGTTACAAAAATTGTATGTAGTCTGATTTAAATCATCACACATAAATCTGTCATACAAAAAGCTGGAAATATATTTGTAACGTCTAAAAATGTCACTGACGTCCACTTTCATGTATTCATGTTCATTACGTAACATGTTCTCCATTTTAGTAATGTAACTACTCTTGTCCATGACCACTAGCATTCCCCCCTTGTCACTCTTCATTACTCTAATGTCCTTGTTACTGGACAATTCTTTCATAGCAGACCTCATTTCAATACTTAAATTGTCGTAATATCTCATACTAATTTTACCATTGTTGTCCAACAATTCTCTCAATTCATTCTCACAGGAGGTTTCAAAAACTGAATGAAAAGCCGGTAACGCTGTTGAATGGTTCACTCACCAAAAAGATACAGTAGTAGAGACAAAAGTGGTGAACCAACCACCTGGAACGTTCAGCAAAACTGTTCGTAGAACTGCAATAACTTCAGTTGAGTAAGAAAAGCCACCTGGAACGTTAAGCAAAACTGTTCGTAAAACTGCAATGACTTCAGTTGAGTAAGAAAATAATGCTCCGTTATAAAATCCAAGCAATCTTTTATTAAAGACAAGGAATAAGCGCTTTCACGTGGTAAATCCACGCTTCTTCAGATTTCAAAAACCTTTATAGTATGCATTAATAAAGAATTGTAACAAGTGGGTCTAATAAACAATGAGTCAGTACCTTTAATGTCATTCAAAATATACTTCAGGTTTAACGTTCTAGTGTATTTCTTTAAATCTAATATGGTGTCAGTAATGTCCGCCTTTCTAGTGGGGACAAAATTAATACCAAGTCTTAACAGCTTCAAATGCTCTTGCTTAAGTTCAAAACTAGACAGATTAATGATGTCACATTCAAACCTGTTGTGTCTTGATCGTTGTCCATTGAGGAATCGGAAACTAGTCTTCCTTTCTTCCTGGTGGTCATTAGTTTTGATTTTGAGAGCCTCTATTCCTTTTCTTGAACTAAAAAAACTTTTGGTTTGCCTCCCAGTTCTTTTAGGACTTGTTACAGTTTAAGTAACTACTGTTTTGTTGAATTTCAACCCCATTCATCTTGTCTGTCTCTGAAACACTGCTGGATTCAACTTTGATAGCATCCGTGAACTTCTTCCTGTGGGATATGTCACTCTGTCTCAACAGAGTCCTTCCACCCTCTTTGCTTAAGGTCGACTGACCCAAAAGTCCGTTGTTTATACCCAGATGAGGGAAAACTCTTTTTTACCATTGTTGAAGAAAGCAGTATATGCTGTACCCATGTTATAAGCTGCCAGATCATGATCTAGTTTACTGTTCTTTTTTTTTTTTTGGATTAAAATTTTTTCATGTTCCTCAATATCATCCGACAGAAGTGCATGTTCAGTTCTTTCACTGAATACAAACTTAAAACTGGATTTTATGAAACATTCAACCTTTACAATTTCTTTCTTTAACTCCCTCATACTACCATGGTTACGTTCAATAAGTAGACCCAGGAAATCAATACCAGCGGAGTTAAAGAATTCTTTTAATCTAGCAAAAAATGGATCTTTTTCTGTGACACCATTTGGACATTTAAAAAACCTCAAGCCCATAGGCACTATTCTGAGTTCAATACACTTGTGAAAATATTTGTTTTCAATGTCCAGACGTTTTTATTTCTTAAGTAACTTGTTGAGATTGTCACACCGTTCTCTATACAAAGTCACTTCCTCTGGGTCTACTAACCATTTAATGTTTGTAAATGGATCGACACAGTCACTAAGAACCGCTGCAATATTGGCATAGTTAATGGATGGCTTTTCAGCCCTTTCTTCCTGCATACCTTTATTTTTCAATGCTGTGCTGCCTTGTCCTCTGGTATTCACCTCTACGACAGTGTCTGTTTCATTGTCTGATCCGAGGCAGACAAGCTCCTCTTTAGAATGCTCCTTCACCAGAAGCTGTAAAGATTTTGTATGTCCCTCAAAGGTTTTAGCAGGACATGTGTTAAACTCTGCTCAGGAGTACCAGAAATAGTGTAGACACTTAAATCCATCAAAGGAACCCCCTGGGCCTCAGACATGGCAGCACGAGTAAACCACTAGTAAATGAGAAAAACGTGCAGAGTGTTACAGATATTACTATCAAAAAACAAAAACACTAGAGCCACAGTCTGAGTCATGACAAATATACCACAAGTTTTAGTGTACAATGCCTTTAATCAATGCTTTCATCGACAAGACTTCATCAGAAATAATACAAACTTGTACAAATTCACTTAAATACTTTAACTAATAAAGCACAGATAAAAATCATCCAGTTAATTAATCAAATGAACTAGTTAATTTAAAGCAGCATTCTTTAAAACAATCACAAAAAAAGTATAAAGGGGGGTAGAAAAATTAAATTAATTCACTGTACCCTCTTTTCTAAGACGTACTCTACGTTTTTTTTTTTTTTTTTTTTTAAACATTTAATATTTATAGCATCATTGAGAACTGTTGTTTTATCTGCTTTTAACTTAATCTGCCATCTGGCCTCTCTCTGTTCTAAACAGTTTTTAAAATCACCCCCTCTCAAGTCAATTTTACCCTGTTCCAACACTGAAAATATATTTTTTTAAAACCAGAACACTCCTGACTATGCTTGTATAAAGCATTCATGTTATCTTTAAGGGCTGATTAAATGAATTGTACGCTAAAACATGTGGTATATTTGTAGTGACTCAGACTGTGGCTCTAGTGTTTTTGTTTTTTAATAGAAATAAGTTAGATAAAACCTTCACTTTTAAAGAGCTAAAATAGCAAATAAATAAATTAAATATAAATAAAGCATGAGGTCTAGATGAGATTATCCCAGAATTATATAAACTTCTTCCAGATAACAATCTAAGTGTCTTACTATAACACTTTGAAGAAGTTAAGAGTACCACTAATACTCCCCCTTCCTGGAAATATTCACTTGTCTCTCCCATCCTAAGATCAAATAATGATCCCACTTTATGCTTGTCATATAGACCTGTATCGCTCTTAAATATTGACTATAAGATTTCTATGTTTATTCTGGCAAAAAGACTAAACGTGGTACTCCCAGTTTTAATAAATGAAGATCAAGCAGTATTCATAACCAATAGGAAGGTACGTGACAACATAATAAGGCTTTTTTCAACACTATTGTGCAATCCTGGAGTTAGTATATAAAGTAAGGGGGGTGTGGGGGGCATAGCATATAGCATAAAGCATATAGATGGATACTTACAAGTGTGCCCCCCCCACACCCCCCTTACTTTATATACTAACTCCAGGATTGCACAACAGTGGGGAATAGGCCATATATACCTTTCAACAAAATGAGTTTCAGTGAAATGGGTTTTCAGTGAAGTGAGCTTTCATTGAATTGGGCTTTCAGTGAATATGTGTCAATGAATTAAGCTTCAATGAAATGATATAGACCCGATAAATCATTAGAACATCTAGTTGAATCTATGAATTATTTTGAGACAATATCAGGTTTAAAATTTAGTCACAAGAAAACAAAAACATTACTAATTAACAAGCAGATAACCTCAAACATGAATTCTTTTAAACATTTTACCTGGGAGAACTCACAACTAAAATATTTGGGGGGGTGACAGTTGAATCTAATTACAAAAAAATCACTATCCACCAACTACCAACATTTCATTGATAAAGTTGCAGCACTAAAACAGAATTGGAATGAATTATTTTTCAGTTTTGAAGACAGATTGTCCCTAATCAAAATGATCATTATGTAACAAAAAGAGGTACTGCCAGCACAGCTAGCTGGAATTTTATAAATAATTATATGTTATTTGTGAACATCAAACTAATTTATATAAGATGCTTGTGCTACAAACATATTAGAACTGTATATCAAACTGCTCTGCACAGATGTTTGTGCTGAAAATGTATTTGTAAAGTTCTGTGTTTAAAATGTATCTACAGTGTGCCTTACTGGAAGAGAACAGAAGTGTACATGCAATACTGAAACTGTTTAAATGTATATATTTTAACAATGGAAACTGGTATACAGGAGGTTAACCTCAGTACAGCAAACCTAAAAAAAAAATCTGAAATTAAATTACTTTATAGGCTAAGGCCACAAAGAAGAGGTGGACTCCCCAATTCTAACTTCCTGGGTCCTGCCTGTGATCCAGTTGTCTATCATCTGGGTGACATATGCGTTTTTACCTAACCTTCTGAGTTTGTCAGCAATGCCTGAGTGAGGTATTGTGTCAAATGCCTTGGCCAGGTCAAGGTAGACTGTGTGAACCATTTTCCCTCATGCATTGCTTTGGTCACCTTCTCAATGAAATCCACCAATTTGAGTAGGCATGATCTCCCCTTAACAAAACCAATCTTCATGATTCTTTCCATGGCTTTACATATAAGACTAGTGTGACTTTTGGGTTTGTAGTTTCAAGTGTCAGTAGATGATCCACCTTTGTGCAGAGGGATGGCTGTTGCAGTTCTACATTCATGAGGCATGAAGCTTGTTTAGAGGTTACAGTTAAATAGCAATTCCAGAGGCCCTAATAGGTCATGTTTTATGCTATTTAGACAACATCCTGGGATATTGTCTTGGCCCATTGATGTAGTGTTCTTGGTCTTAGAGAGAGAGCATTATGGACCTGTTCCCTAGTGTTAGTAGGAGGAGTTATATTTGATGGTGTTTCCTGAGGGAAGGTTGAGGGAGGGAGAGGGGTAAAGTTAGAGCTGAATTTATCAACCAGGAGGTTTGCTATATATTCTGGCTCAGTATAGGTGACTCAATTTACAATGAGCTCTGCAACTAATTGTGTACTGCCTTTGAGATTGTGGACATAGCTAAAGAATACTTTGTGGTTGCCCTTGGCCTGGGAGGCCAAACTTATCTCAGATTTGGCTTTGGTAGACTTTATTTGTCCTCTGAGTTGTTTAGTTTGATGAGAGTGATTTTATTGTGCCGGGTGCTGTACCTCCTAATTTTTGCCATGATTTTCTTCCTTCTGTTATACAGTCTATTGATTTTGAGATTCCATCAGGGTGGGTTGTTTTTTGAGTTAGTTCTGTACTTCTTCCTGGTGAGTACAGCTGCCTCTATGCAGCTATTAAGATGCTTGTACAAGATTTCTATGCAATTCTGCATAGGCAGCTGTGTTCTCAGGGTCTATGGGAGCTTGAATTTTGGCCAGGTTATCACTTAATAGCAGGAGGTTAGTCTTAGACTAGTTCCTGAATATTCCAGGTTCAGCTAGGGGTCTAGGTTTTATTTGTACTTCAAAGGACACCATTTTCTGGTCTGATCTTACCAAGGAAAACATTACAGTAGGGGGTATGCAGCACTCTCCCATATTTGTGAATAACAGATCCAGTATGGTTGCACCCCGGTTGGTGTACTGAATATCTAGCCCAGGGAGTTTGTGTTTACAAAATCCACGCATCTCACATATGTTTGGTGTCATATAGGATTCCCAGTTAACAGTGGGGTAATTAAAGTCACCCATGAATATGGTATTGGGTTGGATGGTTAGTGTTTCTAATAAGTCTGAATACAGGGGGTACCTATAGCTTTCAAGGATCCTGGAAATTTCTCTATTTGATTTTTCTACATTCCAGTACCAGTGGACTCTGCCTGTTTTTACTTATGTTCATAGGTAAATAGTAGCTAGCTGCCCTTGTTGAACATTTTAAGCCTAGCCAAGTTCCCTTTTTGCACTCAAAGTAACCTATCCCATTTGGTTATAGACTGGTCTTATCCATCACATGGTCGATAATATTTTACCTCTAATGAGAATAACTGGGATCGTACCATAGATAATTTGGGAAAAAGCATTTCTGAACTGCACTGTCCATTAGTAGTACAGGGGGTAGTTCTACAGTAAATTTTCTGCTTCCCATCCATAGATATGAGCTGCACTTGAATACAGACAGGCATGAACTTTGTTTTATGTGGATGGGGAGTCTGTTTCAGAGCAGCTGTATCCTCTGTAATATATACCTACCTGTCCCTCCAAACCGTTCTGTTGATTTTGTAGAACAGGTTTATACTGAGTATTTCCACTGCCATTTGACTTGCTGATGTGTATTAAATCAGTAATGGGTTGGAGGATACCTCATATGTCAGACACGGGTCACCTCTTAGTAATCTGTATGATACCAAGTATGATGACAAACGTGAGTCGGTCCATGTAGGACATTATTTCGGCCTTGTATCCTTTTAGTAAAGTCTCTCTGTGAGTTTTGCAGTTGTTGCTTGTGTCTTGGCAGATACATGACCTAGAGGGCATTGTATTCAATGGTTGGCCCAATGAGGGGCTAAGTAAAGGGGGAAAATGTCATACGTAGATGTAGACATAATCTTTCTTTATAAGCTATGCAATATAGAAGGACTTTCTTACAGCCATGGACACATGGTCAAAAGTTAGGTCACTGTCCACATAAATTTGCAATACTGAACAACTTGGTCAACTCTTATGTGCATATTGTCGATGTGGTAGCTCCTTGGGATAGATGACTTCCCAAAGGATACAATAATGCATTTTTTGGGAGAAAACTTCCTGCAAGATGGCTAAGTCTAGAACCCCATGGGACTCCACTAGTGAGTGGTCTCTCTCTGTAGAGGTAACTTCCCCTATTTTGATTTCCTCCATCCTGTCTGTGAGCCAGGTAGCAATCCAGTGGGTGCCACAGGGATTTATTCTCTATTTATTTACCTTTTCCACTATGCCTGAGTTATGAATTGTGTCAAAAGCCTTGGCCAGGTTTAGATATGCAGTGTGTACCATTTTGCCTTCATCCATTGCTTTAAAAAAATCACTAGGTTGAGTAAGCATGGCCTGCCTTTGATGAATCCAAACTGAGATGGTCCAGAGTTTGGAGGTCCCATATGTCCTTATTGATTAGTTCCATGAGAAGTCTTTCCATGGCTTTGCACATGAGACTGGTCAGACTTGCGAGTCTGTAATTGCTTGGGTCTGTGGACGGTCCTCCAATATGCAGGAGAATGACTATACATGTTCTCCATTTGTGTGGTACAAAACCTGTATGGAGTCTGAGATTAAAGTGTTACTAGGATTGTGGTAAATTGAGCTTCATGTTATTTAAGATGCATCAGGGATAGCACTTTTAAGACTTGGCCTTGGGTGATAGCTGGAGGAGAGACAGTTTCAGATATATATTGAGGGAAGATGGAGGGGAGAAAGGGATAAAGTTAGAGCTAAATTTATCAGCCAATAAGTTTGTATATTTCCAGCTTTAGTGTAGGTAACATCATTTACAATCAGCTTAGTGCATTGCTGAGTTGTTCTTTTGAGATTACAGACATAACTAAAACATGTCTGTCAATGTGTCTCTGTCTTGGGTAGCTAGTTTAGCCTCAAGCTTGGTTTTGGTGGACTTTATTAAGCTCCTGAGTTGTTGTTTATTTCAGTGACAGTGAATCTACTATTCTGGAAATTACTGTTCTTACTTTTGGCCAAAATTATTTTCTTTTTATTATAAGGCCTGTTGATATTATGGTTCCACCATGTGGGTTTGTTTATTGATAGTTAAGAAGATATTTATTTCTAAAGTTTGGCATGTTGTTGACATCTATCTCAAATTTGTTAAACTGCTGTGCTACACATTGCCATTTGTGTTTATAACTATTTTGCTTATTATCAAGAGCTGAATAGTAACCGAAAGTTCCCCATCAAGGTATTCTGTGGCACTGTCACTTTATTCCCTTGGTCCAGGACAGAAGGTTATGGAGCTGGAGAAGGTTACCACTCTTCTCTGGAATCTAATGTATATTAGTCTATGGAAGGATTTTTTCAAAGCACAGCTACTGTGGGCATGTGAGCACCTGAAAGTACTAAAATCCAGACAGAGAAAGAGACAGAGTGGTGAAAAGACATCTGTGGAACTAGGTCATACACTCTGCTCAGTGGGATGCTCAGTGTTCAGTCCATTTTTGGATTTGGATTGTGTAGGCCAACACCTAGGACAACAGTACATATTCCCTACTTGCTCTTGAAGACTAGCTGGACTTAATGAGTTGTTTAGTGATTCAAACTTGGGCTACCTCCTGTTTAGTGGCAGTGGTATGGCCTGAGAGATTACATCACTGGTGGCCTTCAGATTTTAGCTAAAGATAATTTATTTCAGGTCAGTGGATTAGAATCAAGGACCACAACACCTGTCCAGCATATGTCACAGCCTGTACTATTTTTTAACTTACAGCTACAACACAGAATCAGTTTCAAAATAAACTTTTTTTCTTTGGCAGATTTTGACAAGGTCTATATTTTCTTTCTGCATTAAAGCAGATAACTGTCATAAGTCATACACATTCAGTCAACTCAACGCAAAAACATTGAAACAGTTTACTTGGTTTGGAGTGTTTAATGGAAATTGTTTACAGTTAAAATATCACTTGTCACAATTTATTTTAACTTTTACATATTCTTCTGTATTCTCCACACAATTTCCTCACTTTTTGCCTTTAGATAATGTCTGTACACCACCATCTTTAAATCTGTTAGGAAACTTTTTCTGAAAGCTACAAGCATGGATTTAGTTGAAAACACAGATTAAGTGCTCTGAATGGTGTCTCACAGTGACTGGATTTTCAACGAGTCATATTCCATCAAGCCACAGAACCTTCTAGAGAAGAAAAGATTTCTATGTTTAAATGCAAATTTAAAGCATATTTTGAGACAAAAAGTTTAACTTATATCAGGAATTTATTCTTTACTAGAATTCATGAAATCCAAGAATCAGGTGAATAAGCAGTTGATTTTAAACTCTGGGTGCAAAACTAATAACTAAAGTGATTTTAGTGAAATAAAACAATATGTGGAATCAGAGGCAGGTGCCGATGACCATGTGGGAGTTACAATGGCAACCAGCAACAAGTGTACCAAGTGCAGGTACTGTGGGTGCAGACGCGAGAATGTTTCCTGCAGAAATGTTAAGGAATCTTTTAGCTTTGCAGAATTTATCATGATTTTGAAAAAAAAAGCAGACTGCTGAAATTAAATGTGACAGCAATATGCAAATGCTGTAGAGAGTAATGCATGGAACAAATCCAGTAAACCTACCGGCACTACAATTAATGTGGTGAAAACATTAAACAGTGACAGCGCTAATGAAAAAAAAAGAAATAATGTGGCTACAGTTCAAGTGACTATCCATAGTAAAATGAATCAGTGCACAGAAAAACTGATGATTAGAAGCAAGTTTATTATATTTAAGTTAAACTCTGAGACTGAATAAAATATTCAACTTGATGCTACACTTAGATTTCTCATTGTTAATTGCAAGCGGGGGGGGGGGGAGTTACCATACTTGCTTTGTTCTTATTCTGGACACAGACTAAAACATAGGGGTAAAGTCTGACTAGACTGTCTTTACAGATCTAAAATGTATACATTATTGTTTCAAATTGTAAATTTATTGAGCATAAGGGTTATAAATAGCTTGGAATAATTAAGCAAACTCATACTGTGATTATGTACACTAGTAGTTCTGTGGCAGAACACAATATTAGCATTAACATGACAGGTCAGAGCTGCACATGTGATAGTGCTAACAAGACAGACAGACAAATTTTCACAGTCATGCAGAATGCTTGCAGATGTACCAAACATGAATGACTGAACACGAATCCGATCTGTACAATACCAAAACCATCAGATATTTCTAATGTCAGAATACATTATTTTAATGCTAAAATGAATAACTTTAATAATAAAAAAGTTGGTCAGTTAAAAGCTACAAAAGATTCTATGATTAGTATTTCTCTACTGGAAAGGAAATAAACCAAAGACATGAACATAAATTACCTGACCAGAAATTCAGTACTAGAGAGAGAGAGAACTACTTTAAAATAATTTTAGCACTGCCCTCCTCTGCAGACCCTAACAGCTATTGCTCATTGCCAATGAAACTGGTCATCTCTGGAATAGCTTTTTAACCAAATATAAACTTTGTTAAATGAAACTAATACCTTCTGAGTCTGATATAAACAATTTGCCAGGTGATGAGGACATTTCCCCATAATCACCTAGCCTGAAATTACTACCACCTGTAAGCAACAGAGACTGGTAAATCGATAGTCAGTTTTACGCATAGGACTCCTACATGTAAATATTTGTATTTTGGAAGGTTCATTTTAAAATGTCAAATATTGAGACTGTACATTATGGCACTAGTGTATCTGCATACAGATTTATTTTCTGTAAACTGCATTTCATATTACACCTGTATGTAACATTATGATGTTTGTGTGGCATGTATAACTGAATACCATCCAATTCATTAAAATAAAAGGAAAGACAATGTCGCATCCTATAATATGTAAAGCTAAAATAAAACATATTAACTACTTTAAAGGACACCTACCCCCAAACCAGAGTATTTACTTTCCCCAGAGATCTCCATATTTCTACATTTTGAAAAAGCGTGATATAGCATGTTAGTCCTCGCTATGGCTTTTCTGTGTTACTCAGCTTCTTCACTGCCCAAGTCCCCAATATTATGAGAACAAACTTCCCTTTGAACTCCTAAGCTTTAAACTCCAACAGCAACCTTATTGTCCCTCTCAATAATAAATTAAAGCACATCAATGTCCACTGATCATTTTCTTAGAAACCATAAAGCTTTGTAATGGATTAAGGTGTCTTTACGTTTATTACTGGGGAAATGCATTTTCCAACACTGCCCCAGCAGCTTGGAACTATCTCCCAGAAGAAATTAGGAAAGTTACCCATTTATATCTATTCCAAAAGCAACTTTAAAACTACGCTCATGGACAGTCAGAATGTACATGCTTTGTTGACAATGCATGACCTAAATCCCCAGAAGATTTATGTGCACTGATCATAAGTAATCTACATGTATCTCCCTGCTGTGTCATGTAAAATTCAATTCAAACCACAATACTGATAATTCAACATTATTTACTATACTTTGCTAAATACTCCCTAAAAGAATACTTTAAAAATCATGGACCTGCTCCTGTGCCAATCCTGGCTGAACTTACCCACAGTACTTCATTCACCCACTTCAACCTAAATCATGCTTCACAATCCTCTCCAGCCTCCTATTCCAGTTTTGTTTTCCTTTCCTGTTTACCTTACCTTATCTGTTTCATCCCTGCAGACCTTTCCTCTACTCTTTCTCTTTCCTCTCTACTAAGCTACCTGAAGATACCCTACCCTCCACTCTTTGTATAATCTCCTTTTCTCTCCTGCCTTACGTCCTTCTATAACCATAATACGAACATCTCTCTAATTCTAAGACATCACTCAATTTCCTTTTACTGTCTCTAATCATGTAATCTCTAATATCTCTTGCAAATATCTTATTAGAATTGTCTCAGTTATCATTTATCGCATACTAAACTATGTAACAAATAATATGACTAACGAGTTTTTGTCTTACATATTTTCTCCAAATCATGTTCTTGTTTTTCATTGTACTCTACTATGAAACATACATTCTATGTTTTTCTCATTACATTGTTTTTTACTCTTATATTTCATAATACTTTGTAATTTAAAAGAACTGCAAATGATTTTTGATAATTGTGATTGTGGAGCTTTCCTACCTGTGCTGTCACTGAAAATGGGCACTTTTTGGCCTAGTCAGACTTTCCCAGTAAACAAATATCAAATAAATGATAAATAAATAATTGGTGTGTTATTAAGGAATGAATATAATATAATTAAAAATCAAGCATTTATCTGTTGTTATTGTCATTAAGTAGTAAGTAGACAGTATTTTTTTTTTTTGTATTCAGTCAGTGTTCATGTATATGTATATTTGTCATGTGGTCTAGGATGTGGCTGAAAAGGGTCTTTAGACCCTCTCATTTACCTGGTTAAAGCTGGATAAAAAATGTTTGAGAGGAATGAAATTTAATTGTACTTTCTTTAGGAAGTTGTCTCCTTAGTTTTTACATCATTTTGCTTATCACGTCTGAACATTTCTTGCTAAGGAAAAACACACATAGTAAAGCATCTGTTCTCTTTTGTTATTTACTCTCACTGGGGTCACAAAGCTATTCATCCTTTGTCCTTCCTTCTTTGAGATCATAAAGCTACTTAGCCTTCTGAATGTTATCATACCACCAAAATAATGCATAATTTAAACATCTATGAATGTTTACAAAGTAAAACTCTGGTCATAGTTAGTAGAGAGACATGCCACTAGTCACTGTTAAGAAGGAGGACAAATATTTTTATATAAAGCTGTGTATGAAATAAGATGGTTCACTTCATGATTAATAATTGTTACTGTGCGAAGATATTTTTGAGTGACTAGTATACATTTCAAATAGTGTTTTTACCTGTCACACTTCTAGGGATACTGTGATCTGTGCATAGTCAGAATTCATAATTATATTGTCTTATTTATTTATTTATTGGCATTTGTTTACCAGGAAAGTCTGACCAAGCAGTGCTCTTTTTCAGCAGAGGCCTGGGGAGAAAAGCTTTATTATACAGACAATACGGACATCATCAATTTCATTCATGAGCAACAGTTCCATTATTCAGACATCCTTGACATCAGTTACACCATTTAAAACTGTTTTGATTAAAAAATGACAGTTACACTGGGTTGTATATGAATAAAACAAGGGGAGGTATAATGGAGTACAATATCATCAGTCTGCATAGATCATCAGGTTTTACATCAGAGTATTTATTACGGTAATGACTTTTTTCAAACCCTAGGAAGATTTAGAGCAGCCCAGAGAAAGGAAGGAATGAGGGGATGAAGCACAAGAAAGAGAGATGAGATGACAGAAGAGGGTATAGTTGTAATAATAGTACAGTAACATAATTTCAATTATATGTTTATTGTGTAAATGCTGTAAAAAGTAAATAAATAAATAAAATTTAAAACTAGAAATGTGCAGTGTTGCTGGCAAGACCAGGCACATTGATCTTTCTGATGTGCATTTTCATTTACTACTGATTACTTAGGTGAGGTTTTCAAAGGCAGGAAATATGAAAATCTCCCTGAGTGAGGGAAGTAAGGCAGTGAAGGAATGCTGCAACATGAACTAAAGTCAACTCCCATTTAAAAATAACAAATGAACATTTTATCTCGCCTTACCTAACCAAATAGAAATGTGTAATACAGGAAAATAATTTTATCTGAAAGAATCACAAAAGCTCAATCAATGGCCATCTTACTGACAATTGTAAGACATTGCAGTATTTCTCACCAGTTCCATTCTAAGTGAATGGAATTGTGATCTGGCAGTAGAGATTAGGGCATTACATGGATATAAGCTGTGACTTCACAGTGCATTATGGGCCAGAAGTACCTTTCTAAGATAAGACAATGTCAGCATATATGTTCCCTTTGAGGCTTCGAGAGTAAAAATAAAAATAAAATTAACAAGAAGTTATAATTGTGCTGCTGGCAGGTTTGGATTGTGTATAACTTCATAAAAAGGTAAAACATATGTTTTATTTTTTTAAGTTTATCTTTACAATGGTTCTTTAAGAGAGCTTATTAGAGAGAGAGTTGTGTGTCATGTATCACTGCCAGTCTTAGAGGTCTATAATAAACTGTGGTTGTGCTAATATCTCCCTGTGGGAACATTTCTTAATTCTGGTTTTCCTATGCATCTGTACCACTTAAGTAGAAAAACAATGCAGATGGTTGTCTTAATGGTAGTCTCCCATGACTGGCTGTCATCCATGTTAAACCAGTGGGCCAGTTGACTTAATTGTCAACATGAATCTGGGAATAAAAAAATTAAACATTATTTTTGAGTTACAGATATAAAAATGGACACTACAACAGTAACATAATTAGACATTATACAAACGGTGCAATGTTGACAGTTGCCAATTATGCAGTACTTTTCCCACTAATACTACAACTTTGTAGTCTATTTAAGGCAGTCTTTTGTGTTCCTTGATGTATGCTGCCCATCTTTTACTCTGATATAGATTTTGCACTGACATTTTGTTTCCTTACATTTGAATATGGAGGTCAGGCAATACTGCCCCTGATTTTTAACATAACTTTTGGGAGTTACAGTACTTCCTGAGCATGTATTTCCATGTTTAATCTCCTATAATTTCTCTGCTAGCCAGAAGCATGTCTGTCATATTTTCCATTAATTTTTCAGAAATATGGTCAAACGAAAGGGCAGAAAATGTAAAGTGGATAACATTTTGCACAACTCCATATTTCAACTTGAAATCTATTTTCTACTATTCTTCCAGATGTTTTCTATATTTTTTACTTTTTTAAACATCTTTATTAAATCACATTTTAAACAATGGCATAGGTCAGCATGCATTAATTAAAAAAAAATATATAACGACATTTCTTTCTTCATTGTTTTGATGTATACATAATATATTTTCTTTCCAACAATTATCATTCACTTCAACACTGCATACAATTCTCCTTCCTCCCTTTAAACCTCACTAATCCACTCCAGTAGTATTTTGCATGTTGAAATCACCATATACAAGACTGATCATAGGATCATAAAAAGTTACTAGGCTATTGGCCCTGAGGCCCTTATAAGCATAGCCAAGAGTTTAGCCCATGTTTAGATAGGTCAGCACACTATGCCCCTGTCCAGCAGGAACACAGGTGAATGCCAGGGGTGCATTTTTTGTTTCCCATCCAGTTATCCAGGTTGCTCTTAAAAAGGAATAATAAGGTACTCTGCTTGACGTGGAGAGGGAGTCTGTTCCACAGATGGGGGAGTCTCTGGGACACAAATCTGTCCTGCCAACAAGTCCTGTTGATGTCACAGACCAGGTTGAGACCATGCATGTAGGTTACTTGAGTGGAGCTTGACTTGCGGAAATGCAGCAGTCCCATCAAGACAGGGTCAGAGATCGCCTTGTATGCCAGACAGAGTTTACCTCTGAGGAGTCGGTATGAAACTGAGTAGAGGGATAGGGCTTTTAGCCTATCTGTGTATGGTAGATTTTTGAGGCCCTGGATTCTCCTGGTGAGGAACCTCTGTGGTCTCTCCAGCTGCTGCATGTGCTTTATGAGGTACATGCCAAAGGGGGCGTTGTACTCAAAAATGGGCCTTATAAGGGAAAAATACAGGGATGTTATGATCTTCTTGTCCCTGGATGAGATACCCTTACTTATGAGGTGGGCCATGTAGAAAGCTTTCCATACAATGAAAGCAACATGGTGGCCAAACGTCAGGTTGCTATTAACCTGGGTGCCCAAATCCCTCACAACTGATTGCATGCTTAGGACATTGTTATTAATGTGATAATGTGTGGGGACATCACTCTCCCCAAAGGGGATGATGATGCATTTTTTGGTATTCAGCTTTAGGCCATGTTTCTAGCACCTGTCATTTGTTTGGGTGAGACCATCTTAGAGGATGTCCACATCATTAGGGGAATTGATGACAGCACCCAGCTTGCAGTCATCTGAAAACTTGGTCAGCCATAGCCCACTGGTTTTGGCCTGTACCTCAGACAAGTATATCCCAAATAACAGAGGCCCCAAGACCAAACCTTGGGGTACACCGCTCTTTATGCGTCGACTGCTTGAGGTGGCTTTCCCTATTTTGACTAGGTTAGTTCTATCAGTGAGCCAGTTTGCTACCCATCTGGCAACATACATACTTGATGCCTAGTTAAGAGAGTTATTATGCCTGAGTGGGGAATAATGTCAAAGGCTTTGGCCAGGTCAAGGTAGGCAGTGTGCACCATCTTCCCCTCATCCATGGCTTTGGTGACTGTCTCAAAGAAGTCGACCAAATTTAACAGACATGACCTCCCCTTGATGAAACCAAACTGTGTGGGATCAAGTTGGAGGCTACCAATGTCCTTGTTAATGAGGTCCACGATAATCCGTTCCATGGGCTTGCAGATCAGGCTAGTTAGGCTGATGGGTCTATAATTTCTTGAATCGGTGGATGCTTCACCTTTGTGCAAAGGGATGACAGTGGCTGTCCTCCACTCAGCTGGGATGAAGCTGCTACTCAGGCTTTGGTTGAATAAGGTGCCTAATGATGCTGCACGTTGCTCCCTGGGTTCATGTAGGATGCAACCTGGGATGTTATCAGGTTCCATGGAGGCTGTATATTTTGCCTTTGAGAGAGGAGTGATGATCTGTTCCCTAGATATAAGGGGAAGGGGGCAGGTACTGAGGATGTCCTCATTTACTGATGGGGGGACAGAGGGGTGAAGTTTTCACTGAATTTGTTAGCCAGCAAGTTTGCTATATCTACGGCATTTTTATATCTGGTGATCTGGTGTCCTTGACCACCAGCTCTGAGCATATCTGTGTACTTCCTTTGAGATTGTGGACATATGTGAAGAAGGCCTTATGATTGTCTCTAGTAGATGTGGTCAATTTGGACTCAAAGTTTGCTTTGGAGGATTTCACTAGTGCTCTTATTTGCTTGTTCAGGCTAAGGAAAGATTATTTCTAATTGGGCACCTGCTCCTTCTTGGTCCTGGACAGCAATTTTTTCCTTTTGTTATAGGGTTCATTGCAGATGTCCACCAGACAGGTTTACTCTTCCTTGTGGGATGATTTAGACCTGTCAGGTATTCCTGATTCCATGCATCTACATATATAAATGCTTGTAAAGTGCTTTGGTGTAATTTTGGATATTGGTGCCAGTTCCTACAGAGGGGGAGGGGGCTGTGAAGCTGTTTATACCATCCCTCAGGAGGCTGTAATAAACTTTGGAGAAGTTTTTTTGTTTGATGCTAGCTAGTGGGGGGTCAGGGAGATGTTGACTTTGAAAGTGACTGCTTTATGGTTGAATCTTCCCAGGGAGGATGATACTGCAGGGGTGCTGCAGTGGTTACTCATGTTGGTTAATACCACGTCCAAGATATTATCACCTCTTGTGTGTGTATCAACTATCTGTTCCAAGGCATTTGCATTGACAACATTGAGAAATCTCTGGGTGTTTGTGTTTTGGCATGAGCAGTTCTTCCAATCTATGTTTGAATAGCTAAAGTCACCCAGGATCAGGGTAAAGGGTTGAATCTTGATAGATTCAAAGAGGTTCAGATAGATGGATTGGGCAACTTTAGTCAGATTTGGGGGCCGGTAGCTAGCTATGATTTTTATAGGGGTCTTGTCAATGGTTAACTGCACCCGGTGTGTCTCTTGTGCATCATACTGTTTGACCAGCTTAGAGGTGTGCATGTCTTTAATATATATTGAAACTCCACCTCATTTGGCTTTACTTCTCACAGTTTAGAGTTTAAATTTATGATAGGATGAGTAATCAGGTAAGGTTGGGGTGCTCTCCGAAGCTTTGAACCAGGTTTCTGTGACTGTGCGGATGTCAGCATTTTCCAGGGTTAAGAATGCTTGCAATGAATGCAGTTTCATGTTTAGACCCCTAGTGTTTATCAGCATGACCTTTAATTTGTGTTTTGTTGAAAATTTTATGTTGGTAGTTTTAACATCATCACTTTTCCTAAACAAGGTACTATGGGGGAGGCAAGAGCCTTTGCAAGAAGCCTGAAGCCCAAGTGAGGGAGATGCAGGCCATCTCTGGCAAAGCATAGTGGTTTGTCAATCATGTCCTCCCAGGCTGTCAGGTACTAGATCCACCTGGAATGACACCAGAAACTAAGCCAATTGTTAAAGTCAATCATTTTCTGTTTGCACTGAGGCATCATTCTGGCTGATGCTAGAATACTGCTTAAGGCTAGGGACATACTTGCCTGGGACACATATTCAGCGAGCTTGATCATGTCTCTCTTTATATAGTCCAGGGAGGTACATCTGATGTCATTCCCACTAACATGCACTATGACAGAGTAATAAAAGTACCTGTTGTTGAGAGACTTGAGTGTGTGTGTGTGTGATATGGCAGATTCTGGCTCCTGACAGACAGCTAACCGTGACTTTCTCCTTATCCAGCCTGGTGAAAGGCACATCTGTGTGTCTCACAATGGAGTCTCCTATGACTAATATGCTGGGTTTATAGTTAAGCCTTAGTGGCTGTGAGACACAGGTGTGTGTACTATGTGTGGTGTGTGGTGTGGAGGGCTGTGGAGTATTCATGTGTGTTTTTGCCTCAGAGGTCTCCTTTGTTTGGGTATGTTTTTGCTGAGGACCTCCACATATGTGGGTGTGTAATGTGTAGGTGTGGTTGGTGTATGAGGTGTAGTGATTGTGTTGACAACCTTCTCAGTGCCAGATATATTGGCTTGTGAGGGAGAGGGCATAAACTCTAAGTTCCTAATGTAATTGCATCTCTCGCAAATTGTGTTCCTATGTGGGAGTAGTAGATGGTTGTCTGTGCACATGAGGCAGTTGCTGATTACCACTTTAAAGCAAGTTACAGAACACCATCTATCCCCCTTCTAAGCACAATAGCTTCTTTAATACATTAGCTGAAATCCCCATTAAAACCGGTTCCTTTTCTAAAAAGAGACTTCAGCTATCCATCAATAAACAGTCTGACTGGCTCTGACAGTGATTGGCATGCTCTGTGCTTCCTTGACATAAATATATAGAAATTATCTGTCTCTCTCTGTTTACCATCCTACTAGAGGCCCAATATACTTTGTTTAGTCCTAATGAATACTGCTGTTTCTTGTACATCTCCATATATATTATCCTACCTTGTGAAATCTCACCAAAAATTAGTAACATTTTCCTTTAAAATTGGTGGTACTTCCTCTGTAAGTATCTCTATGTTTTGTGACTTTTAAAAAGCAAATCTTGGTCAGTTACAAAATGACATAAATGAATTATGTTACAATCCTCCTCTGATAGAACCCATTGTGAAAGCTGCTACATATGGCTCTGATTTCTATTCTCACTTAAATGTTTCCATTGATAAGACAGTCCCTAACTATCTGCAGCAAATATGAGAAAATTAAAAACAACTTCCCATGATGGAATACATGCATAAATTATATAAGAAAAAGAAAGTGTTTAATGCTTGTAAAAGGTCTTCTTCTACCTACTGTGAGCACACTTAAGCAAACTAGTGAAGATGTCAAGGGAACCATAGAAAGCTCAAAGCTTACTATGAACTTAAAATAGTCACCAAGACAAAAATTAACTTGTTTGGCATCTACTTCTCTGAAGTACAGCCATCACTAAGGGACACTGGCTAACAAAGTTCACAGATGACTGCAAACTGGGAGCCATTACTGAATCCCCAAATAATGTGGATACTCTACAAAAGGGCCTTGCAGAAACAGATGCTTGGTGCCAGAGCCATGGGTTCAAGTTCAATGCCAAGAAATGTACAGTTATCCCCTTTGGGAAAAAACATGTACCTATGAATTACCACATAGGTGGCAGTACACTAAGCACCAAAAGTGTGATAAGAGACTTAGGGACACAGGTGGACAGTGGTCTCACCTTCAATAACCACATCGCCACAATAGTCAGGAAATCCTTCTATGTGGCACACCTCATCACTAAGGGCTTTTCATCCAGAAAAAAGGAGGTCATTGTCCCACTGTACTCATCCCTCATTAGACCCATTATAAAATACAACACCCCATTTGGTATGTACCTCTCAAGACATCTGCAACAACTGGAAAGGCCACAGAAATACCTCACTAAAAGAATCACAGGCCTAAAGCAGATGCCCTATGCTGACCACCTTAAAAAACTCCAGCTATAGTCTGTCACATATCATCTACTCAGAGGCGATCTCTGCTTAACATACAAGGTTATGTCAAACCTAGAGCTGTTGGGCATACTACACTTAAAGAAATCCCAATTCTTCAGAGCCACATGCTCCAGGGATCTAAACCTTGCCATCAGAATAAACAAAACATGCTGTAGGGATAGGTTCCTGACCTACAGACTCCCCAGACGCTGGAATAGACTGCCCATACATGTCAAGCAGAGTGCCTCTTTGGCCCTCTTCAAAAGGAACCTTGACGATTGGATGGGAGAAAGGAAATTCACCCCGGGGATCACGTCAGTTGCCCTGCTAGACAGGGGACCAGGGAAGTAAATAGTGTGGGAAGTAATAGCCAGGGAATTGTTATGGCTAGGCTTGTATAGGCCCTAGGGCCGATAGCCTAGTGCCAACCTATGAACTGCAATTCTTTATGTCAGGAAGTTAAGAAATAGCACCCAGGAATGTTTAGAGCTATTCCACAGTAATACTGCACACTCTAACCAAGTGAATGTCCAATATACTGGCTGACAAATTTAGTGCAATTTTTACTCCACCCACAGTTATAGCTATTCCACAAATTTCACAGTCATCTTCCTTTGAACAAGTTCTCTCAGCCCTCTCAAAAGCTAAAGACTTCATCCATGCGCCGTGATAAGATACTGTGCTGCCTGATTAACCATGCCAAACGTGGCCTTTCTGAACTCTTCTTTAACCTCTTTAATTTATGCCTCTCTACTGACTACATTCTTGCCATTACACAAGGGTGGCCCGACCACAAACCCTGGTAACTATAGACCCCTTAGTCTCACAAAACTCATAAGTGAAGCTGTGGAGCATATCATCTCAGACCTCATTAAACAAGACACATTGAAGATGTCTTAACACCAGTCCCTCATCAATTTGACTTTGTCAGTGGAAGGTCCTGACTTTGTAGCCTCATTAATTTATTTGAAAAATTAACTGGAGCAGTGGATAGTAGTTCTGCACCTAGTCAAGGACATTGAAACTATTCCCCATGCAGGCATGACTGACAGGCCTGCACATCTGAATATAAATCCTTATGTTCATAGGTAGGTACTAGGCTATTGGCCCAAGGGCCTATGTAAGCCTAGCCAACAAGGTTCCGTGGCTTACGCCACCCAAGAAAGTTATTTTCCTGTGCCACTGTCGAGCAGAGACACAGAAGTGATCCCTGGGGTGTATTTCCTATTTCCCATCCACTCAAGATTTTTCTTGAAGAGTGCTAATGAAGAACTTTGCTTGACATAGATGGGTAGCCTGTTCCAGAGTATGGGAAGTCTCTGGGACAAGAATCTATCCCTCCAGCATGTCCTGTTTATTATGGTGACAAGATTTAGGTCCCTAGAGCATGTAGCTTGGAGGGATTGGGATTTCTTTAGGTGTAGCATGTCCAAAAGCTCTGGGTTTGACATATCTTTATATGTTAGGCAGAAATCACCTCGGAGTAGGCAATATGCTACGGAGTAAAGCTGGCGTTTTTTGAGGCGGTCAGTGTAGGGCATTTGTTTGAGGCCAGTAATCCTCTTTATGAGGTACTTCTGTGGCCTTTCCAGCTACTGCAGATGTCTTGTGAGGTACATTCCAAAAGGAGCGTTGTACTTAATGGGTCTAATGAGTGCTGAGTAGAGGGGAACAATGACCTCTTTTTTCCTGGATGAAAACCCTTTTATGATGAGGTGTGCCACGTAGAAGGACTCTGTGACTACTGTGGCGATGTGACTATCAAAGGAGAGACTACTGTCCACCTGGGTCCCAAGGTCTCTTATCATGCATTCAGTGTTAAGTAGATTGCTGCCTATGTGGTAGTTCATGGGTACAGAGTTTTTTCCAAAGGGGATGATGCTGCACTTTTTGGCATTGAGCTTAAGGCCATGGCTCTGACACCAGGCATCTGTCTCAGCGAGGCCCTTCTGTGGGATGTCCACATCATTTGGGGACTTTACTATGGCTCCTAGTTTGCAATCATCTGTGAAATTCATTAGCCACAGGCCTTCTGTGTTAGCCTGTACTTCAGAGAAGTAGATACCAAACAGGAGAGGTCCCAGGACGGAACCCTGTGGTACTCTACTTGCACTGCCTTGAGGTCAGATTTGGAGTCTGCAACTTTTACAGTGTGGGTTCTGTCAGCAAGCCAGTTGGCAACCCATCTTGTGACGTAGGGATTTATACCTAGTTTAGTGAGTTTAGCTATAATTCCAGAATGGGGGATGGTGTCGAAAACCTTGGCAAGGTCAAGATAGGCTGTGCGAACCACCTTACCCTCATCTATGGCTTTGGTGACTGCCTCAGAGAAGTCGATCAGGTTCAGGAGGCATGATCTGCCTTTCACAAACCCGAACTGGGTTGGATCCAGAGTTTGGAGGTTACCAATGTCTTTGTTTATGAGTTCCACGATAATACGTTCCATGGCCTTGCAGACCAGGCTCGTCAAGCTAACAGGTCGATAGTTCCCAGGATCAGTGGTGGCTCCCCCTTTGTGGAGTGGGATAACTGTTGCTGTGCACCATTCAGTGGGCACAAACCCTGATGCAAGGCTATTACTGAACATGGTGCTTAAGTGGGGAGCCAGTTCGTTCTGAAGTTCATGTAAAACACAACCTGAGATGTTGTCCGGTCCCATGGATGCTGTGTTTTTGGCTTTAGAGAGTGCAGTTTTTACCTGCGTAGATGTAATTACAGGGACTTTGCATTCATCCTGTATAGATATGGGCCCTTTAGGGGGTGAGAGGGGGGTTAAAGTTAGCACTGAACCTATCTGCCAGGATGTTGGCAATATCAGTTGGTTCTGTAATTTTTTTGCCTTTGTGCTGTAACTCAGAGCAGATCTGGGTGTTGCCATCGAGATTCTTGACATAGCTATAAAATGCTTTGTGGTTGTCCTTGGAATTAGTGGTGATTTTCTTTTCATAGCTAGCTTTGGAGGATCTTATAAAGGATCTCAGCTTCTTACTGAGGCTAACCAGGGAGCTCCTCCACTCATGGGATTTTACTCTCTTTTGCAACAGTTTCTTCCTTCTGTTGTACAGTTTATTTATAGCAGGGGACCACCAGATTGGCTTCCTTTTTTGGAGGATAGCATCTTGGTTCTGTTTGGGATAGCACGATCCATGCACTTGTGTAAGTGCTTATAGAGTGCATTTGTGTAGGATTCAGCAGTTGTAACTGTATTGTCCATCTGCATGGGTGTCATGAAGTTCACCATTTCTATCTTAAGAAGCATGAAGTTGGCTTTGGAGAAACTTTTTATTGTGGTTTCCTTAATGGGTGGTGGGGGCAGGATGTGGATATCAAGGGTGATTAGCTTATGGTCAGATCGGACCAACGAGGAGTTGACTTCAGTTGTGGAACTCATGTTGGTAATGACTAGGTCTAGGATATTGTTGCCCCTGGTGGGGGTGTGGATAAGTTGATCCAGGGCATTGGAGTTTATGAATTCCAGAAAGGGTTGAGCTAAGGAGTTGGTACATGAGTAGTTTTCCCAGTTAATAGTGGGGTTAGTTGAAGTCGCCCATTATTAGGGTGTTTGGTTGAACCCTAATATTTTCCAGTACATCTAGAAAAGAGGAGTGGGAATCCTGGGGCATGGTGGGGGATCTGTAGCAAGCTACAATTTGGATTGCAGTTTTGCCCAGAGTTAGTTGCACTTGGATAACCTCGGATGCATTATGCTGAGCAACTAGCCTGGAGGTGTGGATATCCTTAATGAATATGGACACACCTCCATGACACCAGAAGCTTAGCCAGTTGTTGAAGTCAATCATTTTGTCCTTGTACTGCGGTATCATTCTGGGTGATGGCAGAATGCTACTCAGGGCTAGGGTCATACCTGCCTGGGCTACAAGATCGGAGAGCTCTTCCATGTCCCTTTTCATGTAGTCCAGGGAAGTACATCTCAGGTCATTCACACCAATGTTGTGCAATGAATAGCTAAACTTGATATCTGACATAACCTATGGTGTTACCACTGGTCTGACACAGAGTTAGTGCTGGATCCTCTCCTGTTTGGCATCTTTATCTCAGACTTTCAGGCCAAGACTCCTGGCCTATGTTTACCTAAGTTTGCCAATGACTATAAACTGGATGTTGTTTATTCAATTTCTCACTGACTCACAGTTGCTCCAGTACAGTTTAAACCTTGTTAACAATTGGTGAAACAACAATGGTTTCAAATTACATGTGAACAAATGTAGCATACTTCATTTTGGTAAACAATACATTTTCAGATACCATATAGGTGATATAACCCTCCAATGAAACACTGTCTTAAGGGATTTAGGAACTATTGCTGATATTTCCTTATCATTTCATTATGATGTCTCTTCAGTAGTTCAGAAAGCCTTCTATCTGGCTCAATTTCTAAAGACATCTCCACTGGATCTAGAAAAGTCTTATTTCTCATTTACTTACATCTCCTCAGACCCACTATTGAGTATAATGGATCGTTAGGCATGTATTTGTCTAAACACATTACTCAACTTAAGAGGCCTCAGATATTCAAAACTACAAAGATCAGTGGCCTCAAAAGTATTATTCATCAGGAGAGATTTATTTTTTATTTTATTTTTATTTATCATTTGTTGACCGGGAAAGTCCCTGGTTCCACCCACAGACAGCCTGTTTTCAGCGGCCTGGGAGAAATCTTTTTCAGATGCATGTCTGGGAATGGGGGAAAGGGGAGGAAAGTAGGAAAACCCAACACAAACAGAACACACAAGGAACCACACAGAACCCACACAGCAAAGAATCCAGCCAAGAAACCTCTTGCTGTGCTTGCTGTGAGGCACCACCAGCAATCCACCTCACCGTGCACCACTGTGTGGGATTGGCAGCCCCCTCTCTATACTCAGTCACTGAGAGACTTCAGTTACCAGGAGAGATTGGCAGGGCCTTCTCTATACTTAGTCTCTGACAAAATTCTCTGTGGAGATATGTCTGGCCTTTCAAGCCATGAAATTTCTAACCCTCTTTGAGCTCCTATTTCTTCACAGAACAAATGGTACCAAAGACCTTCAAATACCTGGTTAAAGGAATTAAACCTTCATCAACAGATCAGGCACATAGGTTGGTACTAGGCTATCTGCCCTAGGGCCTATACAAGCCTAGCCATAACAATTCTCTGCATATTTCTTTCCACAGTATTTACTTCCCTGGACCCCTGTCTAGCAGGGTGACTGACATGATCCCCAGGGTAAATTTCCTATCTCCCATCCAGTCGTCAAGGTTCCTTTTGAAGAGGGCCAAGGAAGCACCCTGCTTGACATGTATGGGCAGTCTATTCCAGAGTATAGGGAGTCTCTGGGTCAGGAACCTACCCCTCCAGCATGTTTTGTTCATTGTGATGACAAGGTTTAGATCCCTGGAGCGTGTGGCTCTGAGGGACTGGGATTTCTTTTAGCGGAGCATGTACAATAGCTTAGGGTCTGACATGGCCTTGTATATTAAGCAGAGATTGCCTCTGAGTAGATGATATGCCACAGAGTATAGCTGGAGTTTCTTTAGACAGTGAGCATAGGGCATCTGCTTTAGGCCTGTGATTCTTTTAGTGAGGTATTTCTGTGGCCTTTACAGCTGTTGCAGATGTCTTGTGAGGTACATACCAAACAGAGCATTGTACTCTATAATAGGTCTAATGAGGGATGAGTACAGTGGGACAATGACCTCCTTTTTTTCTGGATGAAAAGCCCTCAGTGATGAGGTGTGCCACATAGAACGATTTCCTGACTGTTATGATGATGTGGTTATCAAAGTTGAGACCACTGTCCACCTGTGTCCCTAAGTCTCTCATCACACTTTCTGTGTTTAGTGTACTGCCACCTATGTGATAATTCATGGGTACATGGTTTTTCCCAGAGATGATAACTATACATTTCTTGGCATTAAGCATGAGCCCATGGCTCTGGCATCAAGCATCTGTTTTTGTAAGGCCCTTCTGTAGAATATCCACATCATTTGGGGATTTAATAATGGCTTCCAGTTTGCAGTCATCTGCAAACTTTGTTAGCCAGAGTCCCTTTCACATTCAGATTCAGATGATAGTTATATATCCCAACATATCACTAATCTCTGAAATACATTTCCACTACACATCAAGGAATCACTCTTGTAAACTCTGATCTAAGCATTAATAATTAGATGGGCAGTCTGAAATTCTTGTCTTGCCACCCTGGAGGCTAAAGGGAAGCTATATGGCAGGTGCTTCCCTTTTCTAAAGATTCCACTTTCATTTATTTATTTTTATCTCCTTTACAATGTTTAGTACTTTCATGTATTTATTTTTATCTCCTTTACAATGTTTAGTGCTTTCATTTATTTATTGTTATCTCCTTTACAATGTTTAGTGCTTTCATGTATTTATTTTATCTCCTTTACAATGTTTAGTACTTTCATTTATTTATTTTTATCTCCTTTACAATGTTTAGTACTTTCATTTATTTATTTTTATCTCCTTTACAATGTTTAGTGCTTTCATTTATTTATTGTTATCTCCTTTACAATGTTTAGTACTTTCATTTATTTATTTTTATCTCCTTTACAATGTTTAGTACTTTCATTTATTTATTTTTATCTCCTTTTACAATGTTTAGCACTTTCATGTATTTATTGTTATCTCCTTTACAATGTTTAGTACTTTCATTTATTTATTTTTATTTCCTTTACAATGTTTAGCACTTTCATGTATTTATCGTTATCTCCTTTACAATGTTTAGTGCTTTCATTTATTTATTTTTATCTCTTTACAATGTTTAGTACTTTCATTTATTTATTTTTATCTCCTTTACAATGTTTAGTGCTTTCATTTATTTATTTTTATCTCCTTTACAATGTTTAGTGCTTTCATTTATTTATTTTTATCTCCTTTACAATGTTTAGTACTTTCATGTATTTATTTTTATCTCCTTTACAATGTTTAGTACTTTCATGTATTTATTTTTATCTCCTTTACAATGTTTAGTACTTTCATGTATTTATTTTTATCTCCTTTACAATGTCTAGTACGTTCATGTATTTATTTTTAGCTCCTTTGCAATGTCTAGTACTTTCATGTATTTATTTTTATCTCCTTTGCAATGTTTAGTGCTTTCATGTATTTATTTTATCTCCTTTACAACCTTTAGTGCTCCAATTACAGTTGGTTCACATTCTCATTTCCATTGTCTAGTCATTGCTTTTTTTGCAGCTTTATTGTATTAAAGCCAACAATCTGTAATGTTGTTTCCTGTTGCTGCAACGTTGTATCTCTATTTATCATGTACATGATGTGGAACTTTTCTCCCCAGTCATCCGCTGAAAAAGGACCTGCTTCCAGTCAGAATTTCCCGGTAAAAAAATGCAAATAAATAAATACAATTTAAACTTTAACATTCATTTTAATAAGACCTTACTATGTAAAGGAAGTTGAGATTTTCTTAATATTTAAATACAAATATGTATATACACACACACAAAGCAAATAAAACCTCCAACCTATCCTTGTGTTGGTTTTGTCCCACCCCCATCCCCCCATTCCTGAATGAAGTATTGAAAACAAGCAGGTCCATAGCACATGGTGCATTCTTTTACTAGACCCTTGTTCCCCCCAAGAATAGCAAAGTACTGGTTAACTTGAAACACTCTGCAGAGTCCTTCGAAATTGCAACCCTTCTTTCATTACCCAGATTTATTAGGATCATAGGATCAAAGTAGGTTACTAAGCTAATGACATTGGAACCTTTTTAAGCCTAGCCATTCATGCCCCAGTTTTCTCAAAATCTCAGTATGAAAAAAAGCCCTCTATTACCTCTTTCACAAACCTGTCCTCAGCCTTACCCTCAGGGACAGTAAAGGACTGTTTTCCATACTGATGTCTTCAGACATAAAATCATTTGGCACATTTATCCTCATGGAGACTCCAAGCTGCCACATAGCGGAAATTGTCCTTGAGTGTGTGATGTTGGCATAATGTTTAAGGTATTCGCCTCCCATGTACAAGGTTCGATCCTGACCTCCGACCAATGCCTGTTTGGAGTTTGCATGTTCTCACTGTGTCTCTGTGGGGTTCTTCTCACCTCCGAAAAACATGCTGTGTGTTACCATCTCAAACTCACCAATGAATGGAGCTGTAGACAGCAGCACTGACTCTATATGGTGCCCTGTAGGGCGAAGAGTTGTACAGACCAACCTCTTTGGGGCATCTACTATGGTGCACAGTATACACAAGATAGGAGAACACTGATCACAGACTGCATGCTGTGGCAGGGCTAGCCACTCAATGGTGTAAAATATGGCTCTAGGTGAGTCGGTCATGTTGACTAATGTTGCCAAATGGGCATGGGTAGTTATCGGTGATAAGTGGGTTGAGGACCTTGCCTACTCTGACCCACACCAGGGACCCATGCTAACGGTGGGAAGGGTGTATGTGCCCCTACTGGCCAGTGTGTACCCTCCATAATGCCCAGCAGTGCTGGGTCAAATAGCTACTGGCCGGCCTGTGTCTAGTTGCCCAGCCTGGGTTACCTGGGATAGCTGTGTTGAGTGAAAGCTGAATGCAAAACCAATCAATCTGCCAAACATGAACTGAGAATCGTTACACTTAATGTGGGTTCACTGACAGGATGCAGCTTGGAAGTGGATGACATGATGATACAGAGGAGGCTGGACATCCTATGTATCCAGGAGACAAGATGGAAGGGCAGTGCAGCAAAGCCACTTGGCTTGGGATCCAGTCTACTATTCAGTAGGGGACAGGCTAGAAATGATGTGGGAATTGTGGTGCGAGAAAGGCTTCAGAAGACAGTGAGGGATGTCATCAGAATTAGTGACAGACTCATGGCAGTCAGACTCCAGTCTAATAATAGGGCAGTCTATGCCCCACAGCAGGGCTGTGATAGTGCGGAAGAGTGGATTCAGACAGCAGTTGCAGGACCTACTAAATAAAGAAGGACAACATGAATTGGTGTTGATAATGGGTGACTTGAATGAACATATCGGGACAGACAGAACAGGATATGAGGACTGCCTGGGTCCACATGGGTGGGGCAACAGATATAAAGGAGGGGAGGCCATTCTAGACTTCTGTCTAGCAAATGGCTTGATAGTAGCCAACACATGATTCAAAAAGAGACAGTCACAAAATCACATACAAGAGTGGCCAACATGCAACTCGGGTAGACTTCCTCCTAGTTAGGAAAAGGCACTGGAGAAGAATCAATGATTGCAAAATCATCCCCAGTGAAACAGTCCACACATAAACCACTGGTTGCCACAATCAGCAGTAAGGAGTGGTCAGAAAAGGCTCTAAGATCAACAAAGACCAGGCTGAAGACCTGAAAGTTGACTGGAGAGAAAATACAACAGTTCAACGATTACTCAGGGCTCTAGCACCCCAAGAATAAGAAGAAATAGGTGGAGTTGAAGAAAAATGGCAGTGCCTCAAAACAGCATGCGTGAGAACTACAGAACAGATGTGTCTGAGCCAGGTATGGAAATAAGGTAGATCAGGAAAGCTGGTGGTGGAATGCAGAAGTCCAGGAAGTCATCAAAAGAAAGGAGGAGTGCAGAAAAAAGTGGGAGATAGAAAAGACTGACCAGGCTAGGAAGAAATACTGACTGGCTAACAAACAAGCTAAGAAAGGAGTTGCAATAAAGTCAAAGTCATAGTAGCTTTATTGTCATTCAACCATAACATATCCTAGTTACAGCTGAATGAAATTTGGTTCCTCCAAGCTCATGCACAAGAAAACTTACAGCATAACACAACAACATAAAAACATCATATATCAGGAAACAGCAATACACTTAAACATCAGCAATGAACAGCAGCTTAAAAACAAATGTGATACATAGGCTACTATCATCACCCCACCGCCAACTCCATGCATCACCATCTACCATCAGACCTTCCAACCACCATCCTAGTAACATCCATACCATAGTCTTTCCTTCCAATCCTCTTTCCATCTACAGTCTTCGCAACCACCTCTACACATTCAGGCTCGAATGGCCACACCATCACCAAAAACCAGAGACCTTCATTCCATCTGACATTTGACTTTGACTTTTCATTCATCAGTCCACAGGACATCAAAGACAGATGGAAGTAGTATTTCCAGCAGCGTCTGAATGAAGAAAACCCCACAGAATCTGTACTACCCCATAAACAGCCTACAATGAGAGAAGCAGAGAAGCCTACCCTAGAAGTAGTAAGAACAGCACTAAGGAAAGTGAAGTCAGCTCAGATGAGGTCACAGCATATATGATAAAGATGGTGGATTAGATAGGAGAGAACTGTCTCTGAAGGTACTCATAACAATGTGGAGAGAAAGGCGTATCCCAGATGACTGGAGAATAAGCATACTTGTGCCCATGTACAAGAACAAAGGGGACAGCCACAGCTGGGGGCTGTACAGAGGAATCAAACTCCTATCACATTGCATGAAAGTTCTGAAGAGGGTGATTGATAAACGGATACACAGAGTAGTAGAATGAAAGATGGGAGATGAGTTCATATTCAGTTCAGGATGCAGCACAATGGACCCAGTGTTTGCAGTGAGACAGATAGTTGAGAAGAAGCTAGAGATGAGGAAAGAGTCCAACTGGGCATTCCTTGACTTGGAAAAAGCATATAACAAGGTCCAAAGAATGCTGATCTAGACAGTGCTGTGGTGATTCAAAGTTGCAAAAATATTGGTAGAATTAGTGCAGGCTATAAACAAGGACCCAATGAGTCAAGTACGAACAGTGTTTGGCCTCACAGAGGGCTTCCCAGTGGGAACGGGTGTACACAAGTGTTCAGCTCTGAGCCCACTGCCATTCATACTGGTGATGGACTACAACAAGTTGGAGGGGACAGATCAACAAAGTTGCTGTATGCAGATGATGTGGCATTATAGGCAGACTCTGAGCTAGAACTTCAGCAAAGGATAAAAGAATAGAATGCAAATCTGAAGAAACGGAATGAAACTAAGCACAGATAAGATGGTGGAAATGGCAGCAAACTGGGGCAATCAGAAGAAGCTGAGAACTGAGATAGAAGAGAAGATAGTGGAACAGGTAAATAGCTTCAAGTATCTGGGAGTGGTGGTTGAGGAGAAGGGAAGTCTGAATGAAGAGGTCAAAGCTGGAATCTGAGGGGCTGCAGACAACTGGCAAAGAGTCACTGGTGTAGTCTATGACAGAAGAATGACAAGATGAAAAGTAAGGTGTACAAGACAGTGGTGCGACCAGTAATACTGTATGGTACAGAAACCTTGGCAGTGAAGGCAGAGCAGATGAGGAAGTGAGAGGTGTTGGAAATGAAGTGCCTGAGAACGGTGGTAGGATGCACACTGTGGGACAGATGAAGAAATGAGGACATAAGAGCAGAAGCCAAAGTAGCTCCAATTGCAGAAAAGATCAAAGGGAACAGATTGCAGTGGTTTGGGCACATGCAGAAACGCAGAAGACAATCTGGTGATGAAGATTTGGGACAGAGAAGAAGAAGGTAAGAGGAAACGAGGACGTCCAGCAAACAGGTGGATGGATTGTGTGAAAGAAGATCTGCAACAGTCAGGCATGAGTGTCGAAGAAGGCAGGAATGTGGCATTGCATCGAGAGAGAGCTGGCGACAGTTAACACAATTCCCCGACCCCACGTAGAAAATGGGAAAAGGGGGCTGATGATGCGTGATGTGATATTTGTACCTCACAAAGCAAAGACCATAAATAAATTCACTTATTGTTATAAACGACAACAGGCAAACAACTCTAAATGTTTACTCAGATATCAGCAAACTCTCTCCAGGAACAAAGTTATTCAGCTAACTTTCAAAATCTCATGAAAATTTACCAGCACATATACACTGTGAGAGGGTTCTGATGAATATATTGTACTGCATCATAAGACACTGAAATGCCTAATTCTACTGATAACGCGTTTTTATTTTCTTGAATCATTCATTAGACACAAAAACCTGTGTGTGAACCACTTCTGTTCTGTCATGGTAGTTTCACCATTATGTAACTGACTTTTGCTTTATTACCTAGCTGCCTGTTATTACCTAGCTGCCTGTTATTACCTAGCTGCCTTTTATTACCTAGCTGCCTGTTATTACCTAGCTGCCTGTTATTACCTAGCTGCCTTTTATTACCTAGCTGCCTGTTATTACCTAGCTGCCTGTTATTACCTAGCTGCCTGTGATTACCTAGCTGCCTGTTATTATCTAGCTGCCTTTTATTACCTAGCTGCCTGTTATTACCTAGCTGTCTGTTATTATCTAGCTGCCTGTTATTACCTAGCTGCCTGTGATTACCTAGCTGCCTGTTATTACCTAGCTGCCTGTTATTACCTAGCTGCCTGTGATTACCTAGCTGCCTGTTATTATCTAGCTGCCTTTTATTACCTAGCTGCCTGTTATTACCTAGCTGCCTGTTATTATCTAGCTGCCTGTGATTACCTAGCTGCCTGTGATTACCTAGCTGTCTGTGATTACCTAGCTGCCTGTTATTACCTAGCTGCCTGTTATTACCTAGCTGCCTGTTATTATCTAGCTGCCTGTGATTACCTAGCTGCCTGTCATTACCTAGCTGCCTTTTATTACTAGCTGCCTGTTATTACCTAGCTGCCTGTTATTATCTAGCTGCCTGTTATTATCTAGCTGCCTGTGATTACCTAGCTGCCTGTTATTACCTAGCTGCCTGTTATTACCTAGCTGCCTGTGATTACCTAGCTGCCTTTTATTACCTAGCTGCCTGTTATTACCTAGCTGCCTGTTATTACCTAGCTGCCTTTTATTACCTAGCTGCCTGTTATTACCTAGCTGCCTGTGATTACCTAGCTGCCTGTTATTACCTAGCTGCCTGTGATTACCTAGCTGCCTGTTATTACCTAGCTGCCTTTTATTACCTAGCTGCCTGTTATTACCTAGCTGCCTGTTATTATCTAGCTGCCTGTGATTACCTAGCTGCCTGTTATTACCTAGCTGCCTGTTATTATCTAGCTGCCTTTTATTACCTAGCTGCCTGTTATTACCTAGCTGCCTGTGATTACCTAGCTGCCTGTGATTACCTAGCTGCCTGTGATTATCTAGCTGCCTTTTATTACCTAGCTGCCTTTTATTACCTAGCTGCCTGTGATTACCTGGCTGCCTGTGATTACCTAGCTGCCTGTGATTATCTAGCTGCCTTTTATTACCTAGCTGCCTTTTATTACCTAGCTGCCTGTGATTACCTAGCTGCCTGTTATTACCTAGCTGCCTGTTATTATCTAGCTGCCTGTTATTACCTAGCTGCCTGTTATTACCTAGCTGCCTGTGATTACCTAGCTGCCTGTTATTATCTAGCTGCCTGTGATTACCTAGCTGCCTGTTATTACCTAGCTGCCTGTTATTACCTAGCTGCCTGCGATTACCTAGCTGCCTGTTATTATCTAGCTGCCTGTTATTACCTAGCTGCCTGTGATTATCTAGCTGCCTGTTATTATCTAGCTGCCTGTGATTACCTAGTTGCCTGTTATTACCTAGCTGCCTGTGATTACCTAGCTGCCTGTTATTATCTAGCTGCCTGTGATTACCTAGTTGCCTGTTATTACCTAGCTGCCTGTGATTACCTAGCTGCCTGTTATTACCTAGCTGCCTGTGATTACCTAGCTGCCTGTTATTATCTAGCTGCCTGTTATTACCTAGCTGCCTGTTATTACCTAGCTGCCTGTGATTACCTAGCTGCCTGTTATTATCTAGCTGCCTGTGATTACCTAGCTGCCTGTTATTACCTAGCTGCCTGTGATTACCTAGCTGCCTGTTATTATCTAGCTGCCTGTTATTACCTAGCTGCCTGTGATTACCTAGCTGCCTGTTATTACCTAGCTGCCTGTGATTACCTAGCTGCCTGTTATTACCTAGCTGCCTGTTATTATCTAGCTGCCTGTTATTACCTAGCTGTCTGTGATTATCTAACTGCCTGTTATTACCTAGCTGCCTGTTATTACCTAGCTGCCTGTGATTACCTAGCTGCCTGTTATTACCTAGCTGCCTGTGATTACCTAGCTGCCTGTTATTACCTAGCTGCCTGTGATTACCTAGCTGCCTGTTATTACCTAGCTGCCTGTGATTACCTAGCTGCCTGTTATTACCTAGCTGCCTGTGATTACCTAGCTGCCTGTTATTATCTAGCTGCCTGTTATTACCTAGCTGCCTGTTATTACCTAGCTGCCTGTGATTACCTAGCTGCCTGTTATTATCTAGCTGCCTGTGATTACCTAGCTGCCTGTTATTACCTAGCTGCCTGTGATTACCTAGCTGCCTGTTATTATCTAGCTGCCTGTTATTACCTAGCTGCCTGTTATTACCTAGCTGCCTGTGATTACCTAGCTGCCTGTTATTACCTAGCTGCCTGTTATTATCTAGCTGCCTGTTATTACCTAGTTGCCTGTTATTACCTAGCTGCCTGTGATTACCTAGCTGCCTGTTATTACCTAGCTGCCTGTGATTACCTAGCTGCCTGTTATCTAGCTGCCCGTTATTACCTAGCTGCTTGTTATTACCTAGCTGCCTGTGATTACCTAGCTGCCTGTTATTATCTAGCTGCCTGTGATTACCTAGCTGCCTGTTATTACCTAGCTGCCTGTGATTACCTAGCTGCCTGTTATTATCTAGCTGCCTGTTATTACCTAGCTGCCTGTGATTACCTAGCTGCCTGTTATTACCTAGCTGCCTGTGATTACCTAGCTGCCTGTTATTACCTAGCTGCCTGTTATTATCTAGCTGCCTGTTATTACCTAGCTGTCTGTGATTATCTAACTGCCTGTTATTACCTAGCTGCCTGTGATTACCTAGCTGCCTGTTATTACCTAGCTGCCTGTGATTACCTAGCTGCCTGTTATTACCTAGCTGCCTGTGATTACCTAGCTGCCTGTTATTACCTAGCTGCCTGTTATTATCTAGCTGCCTTTTATTACCTAGCTGCCTGTGATTACCTAGCTGCCTGTTATTACCTAGCTGCCTGTTATTATCTAGCTGCCTTTTATTACCTAGCTGCCTGTTATTACCTAGCTGTCTGTGATTACCTAGCTGCCTGTTATTATCTAGCTGCCTTTTATTACCTAGCTGTCTGTGGTTACCTAGCTGCCTGTGATTACCTAGCTGCCTGTTATTACCTAGCTGCCTGTGATTACCTAGCTGCCTGTGATTACCTAGCTGCCTGTTATTACCTAGCACCTGTTATTACCTAGCTGCCTGTTATTACCTAGCTGCCTGTGATTACCTAGCTGCCTGTTATTATCTAGCTGCCTGTTATTACCTAGCTGCCTGTGATTACCTAGCTGCCTGTTATTACCTAGCTGCCTGTGATTACCTAGCTGCCTGTTATTACCTAGCTGCCTGTTATTATCTAGCTGCCTGTTATTACCTAGTTGCCTGTTATTACCTAGCTGCCTGTGATTACCTAGCTGCCTGTTATTACCTAGCTGCCTGTGATTACCTAGCTGCCTGTTATTATCTAGCTGCCTGTTATTACCTAGCTGCCTGTTATTACCTAGCTGCCTGTGATTACCTAGCTGCCTGTTATTATCTAGCTGCCTGTGATTACCTAGCTGCCTGTTATTACCTAGCTGCCTGTGATTACCTAGCTGCCTGTTATTATCTAGCTGCCTGTTATTACCTAGCTGCCTGTGATTACCTAGCTGCCTGTTATTACCTAGCTGCCTGTGATTACCTAGCTGCCTGTTATTACCTAGCTGCCTGTTATTATCTAGCTGCCTGTTATTACCTAGCTGTCTGTGATTATCTAACTGCCTGTTATTACCTAGCTGCCTGTGATTACCTAGCTGCCTGTTATTACCTAGCTGCCTGTGATTACCTAGCTGCCTGTTATTACCTAGCTGCCTGTGATTACCTAGCTGCCTGTTATTACCTAGCTGCCTGTTATTATCTAGCTGCCTTTTATTACCTAGCTGCCTGTGATTACCTAGCTGCCTGTTATTACCTAGCTGCCTGTTATTATCTAGCTGCCTTTTATTACCTAGCTGCCTGTTATTACCTAGCTGTCTGTGATTACCTAGCTGCCTGTTATTATCTAGCTGCCTTTTATTACCTAGCTGTCTGTGGTTACCTAGCTGCCTGTGATTACCTAGCTGTCTGTTATTACCTAGCTGCCTGTGATTACCTAGCTGCCTGTGATTACCTAGCTGCCTGTTATTACCTAGCACCTGTTATTACCTAGCTGCCTGTGATTACCTAGCTGCCTGTTATTATCTAGCTGCCTGTTATTATCTAGCACCTGTTATTACCTAGCTGCCTGTGATTACCTAGCTGCCTGTTATTACCTAGCACCTGTTATTACCTAGCTGCCTGTGATTACCTAGCTGCCTGTGATTACCTAGCTGCCTGTGATTACCTAGCTGCCTGTGATTACCTAGCTGTCTGTTATTACCTAGCTGCCTGTGATTACCTAGCTGCCTGTTATTACCTAGCACCTGTTATTACCTAGCTGCCTGTGATTACCTAGCTGCTGTCTTACTGACATCCTAAAACTAAAGACAATTTAAGACATGCAGATATTAAGTCTGAGCTACATTTTCCTCTCTCTCTGTCCCTCACTATCATGATCCCTATTACCCACAGTGGACTATTTACATTAAGGTGCATCATGAGGTCACCCACAGTTTATACTGTTGATCTTTCATGGGCAGTGTGTGATTCAGTGACTGGTTTGAAGAACTAGGTTCTATAAAGCTCTCCCTGCTATGGGGCTGCCTTAACCCTCCTCCCAAAATAAAGAAGAATGATCTTGCAATAATTATTAGACTTCCAGATCAAGCCATCTTAAATCAATGAGAGACATTCAGCTTGTGAGAATTGACTGTGTTACTACAGACAGTAAGTATGCCAAGTACGTGCCAATTCTCTTCTCTTCTTCTCTTAGTGCCTCCAGGCACCATTTCATTGCATAACTCATAACATACGCAATAGTCGGGTCCCCAATTGAGCTATAATGCCAAACAAGTTTTGTAATTGCTCACCAAGTACCACATTCGCATGCAAGCAATGACATTTATGACCTGCTTACACAAAGCTAGCTTTTCCCTTGCTGTAAAGAACAGCTGTAAATTATTAACTGAGAACCACAGAGCAAAATATAACATAGTATTAAATTAAACCTAGGTATTTGTTTTGGCTTTATTTAATCATTTTGTTTACTGACTGGGTAATCCTGAAAGCATTAGGTAGTTAAGTGAATTGCTCTGTATAACATAAGAAAGCAAATGGCAACTTACTGGATTTAAACACAGGTCTCTATGCGTTTATAGTTAAATTGGCAGTGCACCATAGAGAGGAGATCAGCAATGATTACCACAGAAGGCCAGACAAAGGAATGGATGTTTACTGTAATTTGGTGTACTATCACAAAACAGGATGTGACTGGTGCCTGCAGTAATACACCTGACATAAATATGTCTGCAAAACCATAGAATTGTCAGAAAAAAATTGAATGTTAGAACAAGTGAAAAAAATATTGCATAGAGGCAGCTGTACTCACCAGGAAGAAGTACAGAACTAACTGAAAAAACAAGCCACCCTGGTGAAATCAGAAAATCAGTCGGCTGTATAACAGGAGGAAGAAAATCATGGCAACAATTAGGAGGTGCAACACCCAGCAGGATAAAAGCCCTCTCAAACTAAATAAAACTCAGAGGATAAATAAAGTCTACCAAAGCAACATTTGAGGTAAGTTTGGCCTCCCAAGGCAAGGACAACCACAAGGCATTCTTTAGCTATCTCTGCAGCTTCAAAGGCAATACACAGTTGTGTGCAGAGCTGTTTGTAAACTGAGCTACCTATACTGAGCCAGAAGATATAGCAAACCTCCTGGCTGATAAATTCAGCTCCAACTTCACCCCTCTCTCCCCATTAACCTTCCCTCAGGAAATATTATCAAATATAACTCCCCTACTGTCACTAGGGAACAGGTCCTTAATGCTCTCTCTATGACCAAGAACACTGCATCAATGGACTCAGACAATATCCCAGGATGGCTTCTAAATAGCATGAAACATGACCTGTCAGGGCCTCTGGAATTACTATTTAACTGTAGCCTCCAAACAGGCTTTGCACCTCATGAATGAAGAAAGACAACAGTCATCCTTCTGCACAAAGGTGGACCATCTACTGACACTGGAAACTACATACTCATACGTCTCACTAGTTTTATATGTAAAACCATGGAAAGAATCATGGAGATGATCAATAGAGATATAATAAACCTCCAGACACCGGCCCCGGCCCAGTTTGGTTTCAAGGGCAGATCATGCCTACTCAACCTGGTGGACTGCTTTGAGAAGGTCAACAAAGCAGTGGATGAGGGCAAAATCATTCACACTGCCAACCTTGTCCTGGCCATGGCATTTGACACAATACACCACTCGGGCATTGACATATTCAGGAGGCTAGGTACAAACCTGTGTGTCACCCAGCGGATAGCCAACTGGCTCACAGACAGAACCCAGGAAGTTAGAACTGGGGAGTCCACCACTACAAAGAGGCCAGTCAGAAGTGGTGTCCCTCAAGTATCAGTCCTTGGACCGCTCCTTTTTGGCATTTACTTCTCAGAAGTCAAGGGCAATGTCAGTGGTCTCTGGCTGACTAAATTTGCAAATTATTGCAAATTAGGAGCTGTCATTGAATCTCACAGTGACACAAATATTCTCTAGGAGGGGCTGACACAGAAAAACAACTGGTGTCCGAGCCATGGAGTGAAACTAAACACCAAGAAGTGCCTACAGCTGTATCACTCTAAGCATTATATGTCATTACTCTGTATTTAAATAAGCTTCTCATTTTTATGACAATTGATATATGCAGTTCTCTTGCTCAGGCTGCTTATGGAAGTAATGATGTTAACTTGTATAACTTGGCAGGTATTAATTAAAATGTTACCCCTAAGCATACTATATAATTAAACAGCAGAGCTGACTTGGTCCAGAGTTTAAAGAACTGCAGCGTACTAAACATATTCTACTGTACTGAATTTGTGATTTTATGTCGTTCTTTAACTTGCTACCTATAGCTTTTTATACTGCTCTCACTTCAATATGTGCATGAAGTTATCTACCCTCATAAACTTTATTTGTGTAACAATTGGAAAGCTATGTTAAATGTGCTTTTTTAATAATATTTCTGTTGATACAGATGCAGAGTTAGTTCAAAACTCACATTTTTACATGCAGCTGGATAACATTGCATAGAACTGAGTTATTGGTTTGCTTTTCTGCTAATACTGTGTCTACTAAGACAGATGCAGTTTGTCAGTCCTAAGCCAGTACAAGGGCTTCATAGGAATGGCAACAGCATTAGTGGTCTGTTTATTATTTAAACTGTGTATTGCTACCATAAGCTTTGCTTGTGTAACCATGATTAATGCTTACTGAATTGTATTGCTAGGGTGCAATCTGAATCTCTATATACCTTAAATACGACTTCATTCTGTTAAGTATTATTTCTGCTTGAATACCAGTTCCTTGTACTTTGTATCTGTCTTATGTATTCTCTGCACCTCTTACTGTATTACCTCTTCCCTGTTCATAACCTTGCTATTTTTGTCTTTTCTAGGTAATTACAGGGTAATTTCTCCTTGAAGACCCCCCCCTTCCAGGGCATAAACAAAAACAGATTTCAACCACTCACTTGTTACGGGACAGGTCTCACATTAAAAATTAACAACAAGGTTACCATTTCAAGCTTTTTGCATAGGTGAATACTGTTGTATACATAATTGGAGATTAGAGCTTTTTTTTCTCTCTCTAATTGCAAGGTGTGCACAACAGTTAGGGCTCCCAAAACTGACCCCAACCTAACCTCCGGTCAATATCTGGTTAAAGTAAATTCTTCTTAGTCATCACTACATGGTGCTACCTGCCTATATTTCAGCCTACTAATATTTTACAGTAACTTACTTACCCCTGTTAAATAATTGCTGCAAACTTATTACAATACCTACCCAAACCTATTAATTAGGTTTGGTGCACAGTCACTCCCATAAGTGTATCATTGATAATCCTACTCAGAGTTAAATGCTTGATTCCACATACCTTTTCTTAGTCCTCCACTGATAGTTTTTTCAATCTCAGCCTTGCAGGGGTGTGGTGAGCCCGCTCCGCTCACTCCTCTCCCTTACCCTGCCCCAATTCCTTCCCACCCCCACTATCTCTAGTGTTATACATCATAGGCCACTGCTTCCAACCTCCTCATAGGCTCTAAGCCCCCCTGAGTTCATCACCTCCCACACCCAAAACAACTAAAACCCTCCCACATCTCACATCATGCACACTAACTCTATTAGTAACATCCCTAATCTTCTTTAACCGACTTACTCTCTACCACCTCACTTCTCACACCACTACACTACACCAACTAACCCCAACAAAAACTACAGCATACATATACCATACATCATCCAGAAATAGTTATGACATTTCACCATCACTCTTCAATCACAGAGACACCACCATTTTCCAGACCAAAATGCATGTTAATATACCTAAAATCAAATTGTAGACCTCATACACATACTCCATAGTTCACTGCATCTCATCCACAACCCAAACCTCCATCTTCACATTATTATGCCAAAGTGAAGATATTCAGTCAAACCCTGGACTGTCTCCCACCCAACATACTAACAACTCTACATCACTCTCAGTGAAAACACCAAAATACCTTTGCATCGTGATGTTAAACATCCGTACTATCGGCAACAAAGTATCTGACTTCCATGCATGGCTTACACATTATACACCTGACATAGTTGCTCTAACAGAAACCTGCCTCAAACCCCAGATATCAGACTCAGAAATGCTTCCCCTGGATATCAAACATTATGAAAAGATAGACTTCATAAGCAAGGGGGTGGCCTAGCATTAACACCCCACCCAAAAATAGTTCCCACCTTTAATAATATGGAAATCCTATTAACATCACTATTTTTTAACAACCATAAACAAATATCTATTGCCACCATCTATATTCCTGCAGGTCCCAATATCCCAACACTGGAAGACTTCCTATCATGGTCTAACCACTACATCTCAAATGAAACCATCACCCTCGGTGACACTAATATAAATTGGTTTAAACTAACACCAAACAACTCCACAAACTCCAGCAGTCTGTTCAAATTTACACAACCTATACAAACCTCAACACACACAACAAACAATCACCCTGAATCCACCTTAGACTGGATATTAGTATCCCACCCACAATCCTACTCCAGTCCCAACATGCTTCCCAACACCCTAAGTAATCACTTAGCAGTCCTGATACACAGACTATCAGCCTCTACCCCAAGCATTCATTCATACAAATATATCAAAAATCCAGCCAGTTTTAGCCAGTCTCACGTTTGCAACCTATTTCAAACACTAAACTGGAACCCCTTGAAATATCTTCCTTTAGATGAAGCTGTACATTACTTCAGTACTGTCTTTCTAAATACCCATAACTCCATAGCCCTCATAAGAAAAAAAAGAGAGCTAAACATAACCATGCTGCTTGGCTATCTAACTTAACCAAACAACTACTGATTAATAGAGACCGAGCAAGGGGCACAAATGGAGAAAAGATAAGACCCCACCCAGCGAAACCGCCTTCAAAATACTTAGAAACAAAGCAAAACAGGCCATTAATCAGGACAAAAAGACTTACTTCTCTCAACAAATACACACCCACAGTAATAATCCCAGACTTTTCTGGAAATCTGTCAACTCATTACTAAATCCTGGCAGCACCCAAAAACCCATCTCTATTTCCAGACAAAAGCCCAGTAGAAATTGCTGAAATATTTAATAAAAGCTTTATTGATATTATCCTTACATTAGTAAACACAGGCAATACCCCAACCCCCATTAACCCAACCAGCCTACCTCAAGGCAATATCAGCTCCATACCATTCTTTAACTTCCAACCTGTAGCAACCTCTCAAATACAAACATTACTTGGCAAATTGAAACCAGGCTCCTTATCCACTGATAATCTCCCCCCAGAATACCCAAACTCAGTGCTAAGGCAATAGGTTTCCTAGTAAGTATTCTTATAAACCGATCACTTGCAGAACACACAGTCCCCCCAGCTCTGGAAAAAATCAGTTATCACTCCACTTCATAAAGGTGGAAACCCTCATGACCTATCTAATTTTAGACCTATTTCCATACCGTCCCCTCTATCTAAAATAATGGAAAAATACTTCCACAAACAACTGGTTGAATATCTAACCAGCAACAACCTACTTATCCCCTTCACAACATGGTTTTTGACCATCTCACAGTACCATTACTGCCCTAGTCTCCTTCACAAATTACATCTTTAATGCCCTAGATAGTAACCTACTACATCAGTCCTGTTACTGGATCTCTCAAAAGCATTCGACACAGTCTCCCACATCCAGCAAATCCACTCACTAGCATGCTCTGATGCCAACCTAACCTGGTTCACTAGTTACTTGGAAAATCAACAGCAATTTGTAAAATGACTGAATAACCTCTCTAGCTTTCTTCCAAATAGCAAAGGAGTGCCCCAGGGGTCAATCTTAGGAGCCCTATTCAACATTTTTATAAATGACCTACATAAAGTTCCCTCTGACTGTACTACCATACAATATGCAGATGATTCAACCATAATCTGTACCTCCAATAACTTCTCTGACTGCCAAAAGTTAACACAAAAGGCCTTTACATCCATAGAACTCTGGCTAAACCAATCACAGCTATTACTTTACCCTAATAAATCTAAACTACTCATCTTTACATTTAAACCTGTTCCCACAGACTTTACTATATTCTCCATAAACAAAACCCAAATAGAGTTAGTAAATCAGGCCAGACTGCTTGGAATTACTATTGACAGCAAACTTAGCTTTGACTTGCATATTAACACAATAAAAAAGACTCACTTCAAATTAGGCAAACTTTACAGAAACAAACAATACTTAGACAAATCCATCCGAATAAAACTTTCAAAAACTCTTCTCCTTCCAACCTTACTCTGTGGGTCTCCTATCTTCACCAATCTACACAACTCTTTGCAACACAAACTACAGTCCTGTTATTATAAGACTGCAAAATCTGCATCAGCCCAACCAAACCGCACCCACCATTGCCAGGCCACCAGAGAACTAAACTGGCTAGAATTTGCACATTACCTACATTACACACAACTTACCTTTGCCCATAAACTCATTTATAAACCCAAGTCTTGCCCTTCCCTGAAAAATATCATTGAACCTTACATCCCATTCAAAATTCTACACTCTTAACAACAAACACCTACTTAAAGTATCAAAACCTAGTAAAAGAGCAGGTAGCTGCCTCTATTCCCATTCCATAACTAAGCTGTGGAACACCCTCCCATCATCAGTTACAGAATTAGACAACATAATCTCCTTTAAAAGAAAACTAAAACAACATCTCACTGATAACCCCAGCTGAGCATGCAACTATCCACAGCCTCCTTAATCTACCAAAACTGTTTCACGTAGCAGATATACTTATATATATGTTATGCTGTTACACCGTATGAGTTCTCCCTAATCTTTAGTATCACATTCCACACATCAGTACAGCCATCTTAACACATCTTCTCTTCTGTCACTTTCTACTTCTAATACTACCATTAAATACATACCATCTATAATCTACATATTCCCACCACCTAGCTATAAGATTCTAACTATATCTACCCTACCTTTAAGTTTAACTCTCTAATTCTACCTTCCTGCTACACTTACATTTCCCTTTTCTTACCCCCCCCAAAAAATATTGTGCTGTATTGTTAAATATTTCTAACTGTTTAGCTGTATTGTTAAATATTTCTAAGTGTTTAATTTTCCTACATGCTAATCTTCCACTGTTACTGTGTTGTGCCTTTTTACAACATATGTGCTATTTAGATAGTTTTCCATATTATTTCACTTGTTTTACAAGTAATTGTTTCCTTACAAATTCATGTAATGATTTTCATGTAACTTGGAGCTTTTCTCCCCGGGCCTCCACTGAAAATGGGTCCCAAGGCCAGTGGACATTCCCGGTCAACAAATGTCAATAAATAAACAATAAATAAATACTAGTATCCTTTGGGAAGTCATCCATCCCTGGTAACTATTATAATGACAACACACCCTTAGAGTTGACCCAGTAGTCAGGGACTAAGGGACACATAGATAGTAATCTAGCCTTTGATTATTACGTGAGGAAATCATTCTATGCTGTGCAACTTATAAACAAAGATATGGCATCTAAGTCCAAGGAAGTCATTGTTCCACTGTATTTGGCATTCATCAAACTTATCATTGAGTGCAATTCCCCCCCTTTAGTATGTACCTAACCAGGCATATCCAGGCATCACTCTACACTGTTTGTCATAGGAACTATCTGCATCCCCTCTGTTATGGTGAAATTAATAATCTTTTTACCGGTCACATTAATGCATTCCACCCCAGTGTCACACCTCTGCTAATTACTACATGTGCAATAATTTAACTTTCTTAATTATCCAGATCTTCACCCTATCCATCTCAGATTACTATTACTCTTACCAAGTAATGTTGCCCATCTCCCCATTTCAGTTAATATTACTTAATTCTACTCACAATACCTCTAGCTCTATTCACCTCTGACTGTTGTCACCATGCTTATCAAAATCTATTTAAGCAACTGGTGATGTCTTTATTGCCATACTTTTCAGTGCAACCTATATTTTTCGCATACTCTTTTCCTGTCACCTGTATATATTGTGTTACTTATTGGCATTTTTTTAAATTTTATAATGACTACCTAAACGTCCCTCCCACGCCATGCCTGAAAAGGTTCATCAGACCAACCCAGTGAATACATGTAAAGTAAAATAATAAAAAATAAAAACAGGGGATGCTCATTTTTGTATTAGATTAGACAGTGGTTGTGGTTCTTTAGTGTAAGAACATTATAAAAGCAATTTATTATTTACTTTGCCTTAGTGTTGAAGGACTGGGTGCAAGAGGATAGCTTCAGTGGATGATGACGGATATCTTACCCTCAGGAGGAGAGAAGCCACAAGGTACAGGATATTGGTGGCTAGGTATATCACCCAGATGTAATGGCCATGATGGGTCACTCTTCATCAAACAGGATCTTTCTTACTGGCTCAAGGAATAGGAAGTGTGTTTGGGAGCACAAACACCCCCTGACCATAACCCTGCTGCAACAGTGAGTTTTCAGGCAGCCTAGGGTAAGACCACTCTAAGGGAAGAGTTAGCTCACCCATTCTCTACCATGCTACTCTCACCGGTGGGGGGGATGGATGAGCCAGTATGGCATAAGGGCAGCAATGAATGGGTCATAAGGCTATCACTTATCCTGGTGATACCTGGCGGCTGCTACTGGAATGACTGCCCTGAATGAGGCAGGTAATGGGGTGATCAAGTAGGGGTGCCTCAGAGGTTTGCAGGATAAAAAAAGCATCATCAGCAACTGATATGTTCCCATACAGGTGTAATCCAGTTTGAGGCTGTACAATATTTTCAACTTTTCTAGGTGTCCCGTTCTTCATTCAAAAGAATTATTTTCAGTGAGCCAGCCAGGAGAAAAGAAAGAGTAGAGTTTTTCAACTAAATCTACAGAAATAAATGCAGAGATATAAATGAAGTAGTCAGACATTTATTTTATTTATTTATTGACATTTGATTACCGGGAAAGTCCGACTGGGTAGAAGCCCATTTTTAACAGAGTCCCGGGAGAAATGCTCAAAATTATTACAAAACATTTTAATTACAATAATTTTACAATCTTCAAAAATAAAACAAAAAACATCTGCAGTTTAAATAATTATAACAAATTAGACATAATATAAAAACCTTGGTTAAGAATCTACACAGGTTGTATGACAATCACTTAATATTTAGACAGTTTGTAGAGAAACTAAAGGCAAGTTAGTCTAACAAAAATAGGAGCTGAAATATGAAGTGAGGGAAAAACAGGCTTATGGTATATTTAGAGAGAAAGTCATGGAAGAAAATTAGATAGCAGTAAGGTAGTAAGTAAAGAAGGGAGACTAACGAGGTACAATGAATGAAACGGTACTTTTTCACATTAAGGATCAAGTTTATCCTGTTTTTGAGCAAGAACAGAGCCAGATGTTAGCTAGGAAGTCTTTCAGAGTGGTTTTGAAAAATGGGAGGGAGGATATAGAACTGATGGCTACAGGTAAGGAGTTTTAGGTCTTAGCAACCTTGTATGAGTTCAGATAATGGCCAGCAGATTTGCCGGGTTTGTAGATAGGAGTTTTGGGTATCTAGATCATAGTGACTGAGTGGGAACATAGCTGTGTAGTATGTTTTTTATTGCTGGACAGGCAGATGGATGCTGGATAATTTTATAGGTGGTAAAATGTTGTGTATAAGTTAGCTGATATGGCAGTTCTAACCAGTTTAGGCTTTTCAGTGCTATACAGTGGTGGGTTCTGAAAGGAGTATGCTGCAAATTTAGCAACTTTGTTATTGCATTGTTCAAGTTTTAATTTTGTGAAGCCTGGAGGTTGGTAAGGATGGGAGCACCATAAAGAACAGTGGGGATGAGATAAATAGTGGCAAGTCTAGTTTTAGTTACGTCAATGAGAAAGTTTTTGGTTCTCTAAAGCATCCTTAGTTTTGATTAGTTTTTCTTGTGCAGTTTTGTATATGCAGGTCAAATGTTAGATTATCATCCACTATTTATTTATTTATTTATTTCAGTTTGATTACCGGGGAGGTCCACTGGGTTTGGGGGCCCATTTTCAATGGAGACCTGGGGAGAAAAGCTCCACAGGAAACAACAATTTTAATTACATGAAAAATTCAAACACAGTTTGCATTACAAATAACAGGTTGCTACAAATAGCAAAAAATACTAACAATTTCTATTATGTTCAGAAAGAAAAAAACAGGCATATAGTATAGAAAACAAGAATTTACTGTTTAGTTACCTGTGCAATCAATATTTTAAAAGAGGTTAGGAAGGTAAAGAGGTTAGCCTGGAGAGAAGGAGGAAGATAGCTTGAGAGGTGTGGGCTGAAGAGTGCAGTTGCATATCCTATTTAGATAGAGGTAAGAATGAAGTTGGGTTTTGCAGTTATTTAGGTTGTTGCAGGCTCTTAGTGAGGTGGGCTGGGCATTCCATTTTTTAGCTAGGGTAAAGGATAAGAGAAGCTGACCTGTTGGGCGCTTGGGTTTTTGTACTGTGATCAGGTTTTGGAGAGAAGATCAAAGGGATCTAAGGGGTTATAAGGTTGTAGAATATTGGAAAGAGCAGGGCAGTTAGTAGGATGGAACAATAATTTGTGGACTGTGGTGATTTGGAGAAAGTCAAGTTGATTGAGGAGTTCAAGCCAGTTTAGAGAGTGAAGGGAAGTGCAGTGATGAGAGGAGGATTTGGCATTTGTGGCAAATTTGGAGATTTTATTGTAACATTGTTCCAGTTTGGAGGTAAGTGTGGATGATAAATTAGCGAGCAGAGGAGCACCATAAAGTAGAGAGGGAAGGAGGTAGGCAGAGGCAAGGGTTAGCCTGGTGGGAGGAGAGAGAAAGTGGTTGTTTCTATACAGTAAGCCAAGTTTTATGTGTGTTTTTTGATGTTTAGCTGGATATGAGTATTAAATTTTAGTTGGTCATCAATCGTAACACCAAGTAATTTAGTGGAGGTTACGATCTCGATAGTGGAGTTGTTAAGGCTGGTAATTTGAAATGAGTTTTTATCAAGAGATAAGGATTTAGTGGGGGAGAAAAGGAGGATCTTAGTTTTGTTTGCATTTAGGGAGAGGTGATTGTGAAGCATCCAGTTTTCAGTGGTTGAAAAGGCACTTTGTGTTAGAGCTTGGAGCTCTGTTAGGTCAGAGGCACAGCAGATCAAATTGAAATCATCAGCGTATTGCACAATTGTGGTGTTGGGAATGGCCTTGTGGAAGGCGTTAATAAAGATATTGAATAGTAACGGGCCAAGTATGGAACCTTGAGGTACTCCGGTAGGGGTAGGAAGGAAAGTAGATGTGGCTTGGCCCCATTTCACAGCTTGGGATCTGTTTGAGAGGTAGCTAGAGAACCAGGAAAGAGTTTTTTGGCTAAGGTTGAGATTAGAGAGATGGTTTAGAAGGTGTGTGTGGGAGATGGTGTCAAAAGCTTTGGATAAGTCTAGTAGAATGGAGGATAATATGTTACCGGAGTCACGTGCAGAACTGACAGAATGTAAGAAGAAGAGAAGGGCGGTGGTAGTACTGTGTCCTGGGCAGAAGCCGTGTTGGGTAGGAGAGAGTAGCTGGTGTTTGGTAAGGAATGGCAAGAGCTGCAGGTGGATGCATTTTTCAAGGATTTTGGATATAGGGGAGAGGATGGCTATGGGGCAGAAATTGGAGACATTACAATTTTTGCTACCTTTATGGAGAGGAAGAATGAAAGCAGAGCACCATAGTTTAGGTACATAGGATTTGAGTAGAGACCTATTAATTAGGATGCTGATAGGTAGTGCAATGGCGTCAGAAGCTATTTTTAGGAAGGAGGATGGAATGCTGTCAGGGGCATTGGAGCAAGGTTTTAGTTTATAGAACAGTTTCTTTATTAGGTCGGTGGATACAGGTTCGAGTTCAAAAGGTGGGGGGGAGAAGGGATGGGAAGAGTGAACAGGGAGGGGAGGAGGGTTATTGTTGGTGAAAGTCTTGGTTAGCTCAGCGATGGAAGAGGTGAAGAAGGAATTGAATAGTGAGGCAATTTCTGGGTCAGATTTGCTGGTATCAGGACAGGGGTTGTTTTTGGTACCTGGCCTAAGGAGGGAATTAATAGAATTCCAGAATTGTTTGGGATTTCTTGCATGGTTTTCTTGTAGTTTGATGTAGTAAGACTTTTTATCTGTAATGACTAGTTTTTGGCAAGGTTTTTTAACTGCTTAAACCTAAGGAGGATTTCAGGCTGTTTGTGTTTAAGGTAGGCTTTCCAGGTTTTATCCCTTTGTAGCATAATCTTTTTTGTATTATTGGTGAGCCAAGTCACTCTTCTTCTTCTTATAGCAGCTAGGGAGTTAAGGACAGTTATGAATGTAGAATTGAAATAGTCAACGGCTTCATCTAATGGCAGTGTTTTTAGGGGGTTCCAGTTAGTTAGCTTAAGGGAGTTAGAGAAAGAACTAGGATTAAAGTTAGTTAGGTTACGAGTTTGAATGTAGTGGTGAGAGTGTGGGGAGGTGGGAGTGGCTCTAATGGAGAAGGCAGGGAGGTGGTCTCCTAATATGCCAGGAGTGACACCAGATTTTATAACTTTGTTAGGATGAGATACTAGGATCCAGTCAAGTATGGTGCCAGGGGATTAGTTTTGTTAGGTCTAGTAATGGACTTAGTAAGTTGAGTGAAGTTGAATAGGTTGATAGATATGGAGGGATTAGGGTTACTGATTTTTCCCCAGTCAATATTTACATCTCCCAAAATGAAGGTTTCTAGCTTAATGTTGGAGGAGGACCATGAAAGGATATCTTCCAGTGTATTGGTATTGTTACCAGGAGGAATATAGAGGGAAATAATGCAGATGCTTTTGTGGTTATTTATTTTTAGTATGCCAATTACTAGTTCAGCATTATTGAAAGAAGGGATGTAGTTATGGTATGGGGTCATAGTCAAGAGGTTGGAGTAGATTAAAGCAACTCCACCACCTCTTCCATTAGGGCGGTCAGATTGGAGAGAATGAAATCCTGGAAGTAGGAATTCAGAGTCATTAATGTGAGGTTTTAGCCAGGTTTCAGAGATGGCTGCTATGTTAGGAGAGTTGTGAGTGAGCCAGGCATGGAAGAGGGTTAATTTATTTTTTAAGCTTTGGGCATTGATAGTGAGGAACTTGAGGTTTTTATTAGAGGATTTGTTGTTGGTGCATGGGTGATTTGTAGGAGAGAAGTTTGGACCTGGATTGGGGTGTATATCACCAGCTAAGGGAAGGAAAGTGGGATTGGGGATACATTTATTAGTTTTGTATTTTGATAGAAGAGACTGGTAGTGATTTGGTTTAAGTTTGCAGTTATTGTTTGAGATAGGAAAAAGTTTTACTTTTAAGAGAAAGAGAGGGTGGGAGGGTACTAAAGAAGATGAGATGTTGTGGAAGTGGGATGTAAGGTAGTGCTTGGGAGTAAAATGAGGAGAGAGTAAATGGAAATCAGTATAGGAGGTGATTTAGTATAGAGATAATAGAAGGAAGGGGAAGGATGAGAAGAGAAAGACTTTGGAAGGAAGGCTGAGCATGGTAATTGGAGACAGAAAAGATAGAAATAGAGGGAGATGAGATATTAGGTGTGTTTGGGGTGTGGTGGAGAGAAGTAGGTAGGGTGGGGGAAGGGGAGGGGGAAAGGTGTATCCTGATTGGTTGGTGAAGAGGGTGGGACTTGTAGGCAGGGGATAAATTTAGAGGCACTGGGGGCGGGTGAGAATTGGGGGCAGGGTAGGTGAGCGAAGTGAGCCTGCAGGGTGAATGGAGTGGGAAGAGCCAAGAAGGCGGGAAGGCCCAAAAACAATCAGTGACCTGAGGCTGGAGAAGGAGAACTACTGCAGGGGTGCAGGTATATGGTTACAAACTTTGTTTTGTAGTAAAAATCTTAGTACTTTATGTTTAGTTAGTGGAAAACTCTCTAAAAGCAAGTATATATGTGAGGGGAGATAAAATTACAGATTTCTTAATGAAGGGCAGAGACACTTTCTAGGCAGAGTAAGTTAGTGGAGAGTAAGTTAGTGGAAAGGGAATTATTGCTGTCCCTAATAGTTTGCTAGGAGACATTCCTGTTATAGTAACAGTCTGCGAGGGAAGAAGCACAGATACCATTTAAAGATGACTATGTACTTGGTACTAGTTGGGAATTTCTGTTATTGATAGTCTGACAGTCAGGCTTCATGATTCGCAGCGACCAGTGACTGGGTAGGAGACCACACAATGCAGTCATTATAACCTTCAGTAGCTGGTTTTTAGACTAGTATAATAATATCTTTATTTAGTCCTCCATAATTAAAATTGTGATGTAACAGAAATGCTATATATGTAATATTTATCTTTATAGCTAACCATGTACAAGTTGCTGTTATTTATTCAACTGGCTTCCCACATAGCATTGTTCCTCTGCCTTATGGCTTTACAGAGTCACTGGTTCCATTCTGACCTTGTACAAGTTAAAGCGGGTTTCTAAATGAACAATTGCAATAACATTTTTTCTCATTTTGACTGCTGTATTTATATGCAGAACATGTCACATGGCTATGTTGACTGATTTTGAATTATGATATGGTACAAAAGTCACAATGCTGATGAGTAAGCAGAAACAAGCATGGCTCCTTGAATTATTTTTATTTTATTTTTATTTTACATTTGTTGACTGGGATAGTCCGACTGGATGCATGTCCATTTTCAGCGGAGGCCCGGGGAGAAAAGCTCCAAGGGTAAGCAGATACAGCATTACATAATACCAGCATTACATATTACAAACAGATTATTTACAGAGATTACATAAGTAAGCACGTTAAACAAGTTCCACAGGTTAAAGTTAGTCCTGAGCACAAGTCAGGATTAAATTAAATTACACAGTAAACTGGTTAACAGATTTTTACACATTCGAGTTAGCCAGGCTTGATACATTGACATAGCCAGTTAAGTGACAAATGTTGTTTGAGTCTAGTTTTAAATTGACCTAAGGTGGAAAGTAAGGTAATATCAGGTGGAAGAGAGTTCCAGGATCTACTTACAGAGTTTGCAAAGAGAGAATCACCGGCTGTGTTATTAATTTTGCTAGTCTGAATTAGTAGTTTGTTAGAGGATCGAAGCGGTCTAGGATTTTTATAGGGGGTGATAATATTTTTAAGTGCAGGAGTATTGTCCGGATTATAGAGGATTTTATAGGCCATCATCAGTTGGTTATACTGGATTAGGCTAGGTAGTTCAAGCCAACCAAGCTGATTTAGATTGATGCAATGATGTGTCCTAAAAGGCAGCCCAGTGGCAAACCTGGCAATGTGGTTGTAGCAAATTGAGAGTTTGTTAAGGACAGTCTTGTTCAAATTCGAGAGTAGAGGGGATGCATACAGAAGGGTTGAAAGAAGGTGAGAGCGAGCTATGGCAATTTTAGCTGGAGGGGTTAGGAAGGCTTTTATTCTGTAAAGTGACCCTAGTTTTTTATTGATGGTTTTGATAGTTTGGTTAACATGTAGGTCAAATTTGAGATTATTGTCTATGATGATACCTAATAGTTTTGTAGATGGGTCAGGGGAGATTATTGTGCCATCATTTGATTTTATGGTAAAGGTGAAAGCGGTAGACCTATGTGTTGGTGAAAATAATAGCATTTTAATTTTTTTGGGATTTAGGATCAGACGATGTTCAGAAAGCCAGTTTTCTATTGTATTAAAGGTGGTCTTGGTAGCTGACCATAACTCTACTGGAGATGTGGCTGAGCAAATCAGAGTAGAGTCATCAGCATATTGGATACAGCTGACTTTTGGGATGACAGTATAAAGGTCGTTAATGAAGATGGAGAACAGCAAGGGCCCTAGTATAGAGCCTTGTGGTACTCCAATGGTGTTAGGTAGAAGGTTAGAGAGTTTGTTCTGCCAGAGGACAGCCAGCTGTCGACCATTCAGGTAGGATTGAAACCATTGGAGGGCTCCAGTATCTAGACAGAATGTTTGCAGGGTGTGGATTAAAAGTTGGTGATCAACCATATCAATGCCTTGGAAAGATCCAAAAAGAGGGCTGAGGATATATAATTATTGTTGCGATTATGGTTTATGGTGTTAGTAAAGGCTAGGAGGGCTGAAGTAGTGCTGTGATGAGGATGGAAGCCATGCTGAGTGTCTGCCATAAGGCAATTTTGGATTAGGTGGTGCATGAATTGTCTATGAATACATTTTTCCATAATCTTTGCAAGTGGAGAGAGTATAGCTATTGGCCTATAATTGGAGAATTCAGTAGAGCTGCCTCCTTTGTGAAGTGGGATTACATAGGATATTTTCCAGATGGTGGGAATTTTAGCTTCTACTATGGTTCGATTGATTAGTATTGAGATGAGGTAAGCAATAGCATCAGCTGATTTTTGTAGGTACTCGGCAGGGAGTTGATCAGCAGAAAGTGTAGTGGGTTTTATGATCAAGGTACGGATAAGTGAAGTGGCGACTGGTTGGAAGCTGAACGCAAGTAGGTTTCTAGGGGTGCTACTTTCAGGACCAGGGGAGCTAGGAGGTAGTTGGCTAGCTAGGGCTTGAATTGTCTCAGTAAAGAATTGGTTAAAACTATCAGAAACATCTTCAGGGGTTTTATCAATAGTAGCAGCAGGGATTGGGGATGAAGTTTGTCCAGGATGTAGTAGACTATTTAAACCTGCCCAAAACTTCTGAGGGTTATTTTGATTTACTGTCTGTAAATTACAGTAGTATTGTTTTTTGTCTTGTAAAATAGATTTTTTGGTTTCGTTCCTGGATTGCCTGTATTTAATGTGATCTTGAGGGTCTTTAGAAGAACGCCATAAAGCCCATGCTTTGTTTCTAAGGGTAATTTTGAGTTTAGACTCTATAGAAAGCCATGGTGCAGTTTTTGCCTTGGTTCTCTTTGAACGAACAGGTGCATGCAAATCAAGGATCTCAAGGAATTTGTTGTTAAAGTATGCTACTTTGGCAGGGTCAAAGTTTTTATTGTTTCTAACCTTTCTGAGTAAGGGTTGTTGGGAATTAATGGTTTTGTGCTTAATTACATATGTGAGAAGGTGATCACTTAGGCCATTAAGGAGGGTACCAGAGGTGTACAGTTGGGGTTGACTGTTTATGAGTACCCAGTCAAGTATACTTTCTTTTTGGTTGGGTTTACCTATCCTGGTAGGGGTGGATATGATTTGTGTAAATGCATGCAGGTTAATATGGGTGGTTGGGGATTCTAAGGAACAGGTGCCCCAGTCTATGTTAAAGTCTCCAAGTAGTAGGGTTTCTTGGGGGTAGTGACATGATAACCAGTGCAGGATATCTTCAAATGTAGATATATTGTTACCTGGGGCAATGTACATACAGATGATATTAATGCATTTATTTTTATTAAGTTGCAATTTGGTGGCAAGAATCTCAGAGTTATTAATCTGAGGAGGTTGTATTACATCTATGGTGACATTCAACTCAGATTTATAGAGTACAGCTACCGCACACCCCTTCCTCGAAGCACGATCCAGCCTGTGTATGTTGTACCCAGGTGGTAACACTTCATTGTCTTTAGTGTTAGGTTTTAACCAGGTTTCAGATAAACAGAGAATCTCAGGGGAGTGGGCATCCAGAAGTGCATACAATTCATGTACCTTGTTATTAATGCTTCTAATATTGAGATGACAGACTAGGAGAGAGTTAGCTGGCCTATAAATTGTAGGTTTATAGCTTAGATTACAAGTAGAGGGGGTATGTGTATCTGAAGTGAGTGGGCCAGGGTTGGGGTGAATATCACCACCAAGTATTAGGTTGAGTCTATACTTGGTGATGAACTTCAGGAATTTGTTTATTAGTTTGTGGTAGTGTTTGGATCTAGAGCTAATGTGCCTGGGGTTGAGATGTTGATAGACTGAACAAGATGTTGGATAGGATCTGGTACTGTAAGTATGGTTGAAGGTGGAGGGATTTACAGCTGGGGTGATAGTATGGCCTTTTGGGACCTGAAATCCCGTAAGAAACTGGTTTTCATACAAGTTAAGGAGGTATGGTGTGAACAAGAGGGGTGTGAACAAGGGGGGTAGTAAAGAGGAGTATATCATTATATGTGATTCAGCTAGTGAGTGAAGGAACTGTTTTACCTGGTGATGCAACACCAGAAGATAGGGTGGTGAGGTAAAGGTACTGGAAGGGGGGATGGGAGAATGCCAGATGAAAGCTAATAGGTGCTATTAAATGTAGGTAGTAGAATAGGGGTGGGTGGAATTATCCCAGATGAAAGCAGATAGGATCTAGAAAGTGGGGGAGTGGCTATAGTACTATAAATTGGAAGCTGAACGCAAGTAGGTTTCTAGGGGTGCTACTTTCAGGACCAGGGGAGCTAGGAGGTAGTTGGCTAGCTAGGGCTTGAATTGTCTCAGTAAAGAATTGGTTAAAACTATCAGAAACATCTTCAGGGGTTTTATCAATAGCAGCAGCAGGGATTGGGGATGAAGTTTGTCCAGGATGTAGTAGATTATTTAAACCTGCCCAAAACTTGTGAGGGTTATTTTGATTTACTGTCTGTAAATTACAGTAGTATTGTTTTTTGTCTTGTAAAATAGATTTTTTGGTTTTGTTCCTGGATTGCCTGTATTTAATGTGATCTTGAGGGTCTTTAGAAGAACGCCATAAAGCCCATGCTTTGTTTCTAAGGGTAATTTTGAGTTTAGACTCTATAGAAAGCCATGGTGCAGTTTTTGCCTTGGTTCTCTTTGAACGAACAGGTGCATGCAAATCAAGGATCTCAAGGAATTTGTTGTTAGAGTATGCTACTGCGTCCTCTAAGGGGAGCTGTTTTAGAATAGACCAATTACATGATTTTAGTTCTTGTTGGAATTTGGCAGGGTCAAAGTTTTTATTGTTTCTAACCTTTCTGAGTAAGGGTTGTTGGGAATTAATGGTTTTGTGCTTAATTACATATGTGAGAAGGTGATCGCTTAGGCCATTAAGGAGGGTACCAGAGGTGTACAGTTGGGGGTGACTGTTTATGAGTACCCAGTCAAGTATACTTTCTTTTTGGTTGGGTTTACCTATCCTGGTAGGGGTGGATATGATTTGTGTAAATGCATACAGGTTAATATGGGTGGTTGGGGATTCTAAGGAACAGGTGCCCCAGTCTATGTTAAAGTCTCCAAGTAGTAGGGTTTCTTGGGGGTAGTGACATGATAACCAGTGCAGGATATCTTCAAATGTAGATATATTGTTACCTGGGGGAATGTACATACAGATGATATTAATGCATTTATTTTTATTAAGTTGCAATTTGGTGGCAAGAATCTCAGAGTTATTAATCTGAGGAGGTTGTATTACATCTATGGTGACATTCAACTCGGATTTATAGAGTACAGCTACCCCACCCCCTTCCTCGAAGCATGATCCAGCCTGTGTATGTTGTACCCAGGTGGTAACACTTCATTGTCTTTAGTGTTAGGTTTTAACCAGGTTTCAGATAAGCAGAGAATCTCAGGGGAGTGGACATCCAGAAGTGCATGCAATTCATGTACCTTGTTATTAATGCTTCTAATATTGAGATGACAGACTAGGAGATAGTTAGCTGGCCTATAAATTGTAGGTTTATAGCTTATATTACAAGTAGAGGGGGTATGTGTATCTGAAGTGAGTGGGCCAGGGTTGGGGTGAATATCACCACCAAGTATTAGGTTGAGTCTATACTTGGTGATGAACTTCAGGAATTTGTTTATTAGTTTGTGGTAGTGTTTGGATCTAGAGCTAATGTGCCTGGGGTTGAGATGTTGATAGACTGAACAAGATGTTGGATAGGATCTGGTACTGTAAGTATGGTTGAAGGTGGTGGGATTTACATCTGGGGTGATAGTATGGCCTTTTGGGACCTGAAATCCCGTAAGAAACTGGTTTTCATACAAGGTAAGGAGGTATGGTGTGAACAAGAGGGGTGTGAACAAGAGGGGTAGTAAAGAGAAGTATATCATTATATGTGATTCAGCTAGTGAGTGAAGGAACTGTTTTACCTGGTGATGCAACACCAGAAGATAGGGTGGTGAGGTAAATGTACTGGAAGGGGGGATGGGAGAATGCCAGATGAAAGCTAATAGGTGCTATTAAATGTAGGTAGTAGAATAGGGGTGGGTGGAATTATCCCAGATGAAAGCAGATAGGATCTAGAAAGTGGGGTAGTGGCTATAGTACTATAAATTTAGAGGTACTGGGGGCGAGAGGGAATTGGGTGCAGGGAGGGGAGCGAAGAGAGCCCGAGCATAGCGGGGCTATTGCAGTTTACAAGGTTTCCTAAGGTGTCCTAAAGCTATAAGGTAAGTATTACAGCTCTAATGTAAGAGTCAATTTACTGCAGTTACAGGGGAAGGAGGCAACCACTCAAGTAGAAACAAAGAGCCCTATGGCTGACCAATATGGTGACCTGCTTAATTACAAAGGACTGTAAATGAAAGCTTAACAAATGCTTTTTGTGTAACCTACTCTGTTTAAATGTTGAAAACAACTGATTGCAGTCCTGTAGACACCGTTTTGTAGGGAACTGTAGAGTTCAGTCTCTTTAAATGTTGAAAACAACTGATTGCAGTCCTGTAGACACCATTTTGTAGGGAACTGTAGAGTTCAGTCTGTTTAAATGTTGAAAACAACTGATTGCAGTCCTGTAGACACCGTTTTGTAGGGAACTGTAGAGTTCAGTCTGTTTAAATGTTGAAAACAACTGATTGCAGTCCTGTAGACACCGTTTTTAGGGAACTGTAGAGTTCAGACAAAGTCACACCAGGTCAGCCAAAGGGGGAAGAGAGAGGGAAATCCTAAGCACCTAGATTTGAAAATGTTGTAGCAGTTTCCAAAGACATACTGTTATGAATCTCTGAAAATGGACCTCAGTGTGGGAGATATTGTTAACTAAGGCGGGGTACATTACTGTAACTTATGTGCCAATATTACCACTATCATTAAGGTGGGGTGCATTACCCTTTCTTATATCATGAACATGGGGTGAATTTCTGTTACTTATGTACAAGTAACATGAATGGGGGATTGCATTACTGTTACTTGTGTACCAATATCCTGAATGTGGGGTGCATTTCTATTACTTATGTACAAGTATCATGAATGTGGGGTGCATTACTGTTACTTATGGACCACTATTATGAATGTAGAATCCGAATCTAGCTTTGTTTATATGCTTGTTGTTTGTTTGTTTGTTTATATGCTTGTTGTTTGTTTGCTTGTTATTTCCCTGGAAGCTAATTCCACCTAATACGCGGCTTCTCAGCGCTTCTGTGGATCACTAGTGATATCTGCATTGCTTACTGTACTAGTTCCTTGTTTCACTTGAAAGAAAGTTACTGTTTGTCGTTTTTGCATTTAGTTACTTGTAACACATTGCACTCAAGTTGCCTGGCACTTGCTCACTATAGCAATTATATAAGTCAGCACTAAAAATTAAAAGCACTACACCCTCACTCCCCACTGGCCCTTGTTTTCATTTATTAAGGAATTCCCAATATTATTCTAGCATGTCTAAAGGTCAGTTGTCAATCTCCTCTCCGGTCCAGCTGGTGAATCTGGGAATCTTGAGGCAATGTTATAACTGCCTCATGTACACAGACAACCCTCTCCTCCTCCCACATAACACAAATACTTGCGAGAGATGCAGCTATTTAGCCAAACTGGAGGCTAAGCTCTCTCAACTCAGGACTGGCAAGACCAGACAGGAGGAGAAGGCAACTACACACACCACAAAACCAGCCTCACATAATGCTACCACACCACTGAATCAAACACATAAACACACAAAGTCATACTCGGAGGCTCTGAGTAAAAATTTACCTAAACAGCAGAGGCCTCCAAAGCAGACGCCCAAACAACTGCTACCTCAAGACACCCCACAAGTAACACATAAACCACAAAAGCAGTGTGCAAAGCAGTCACAGCCCTTAAGGCCAAATACAACACCAAACATACTTGTCATAGGTGACTCCATAGTCAGACACACTGATGTCCCACTCACCAGGCTGAACAAGGAGAGGGTCACAGTAAGCTGCCTATCGGGCACTAGAATCCGCCACATAACACAAGCACTCTGGTCACTCCACGGCAAGTACAAATATGACACAGTCATTGTCCATGCTGGTGTGAATGACCTGAGACGCCTCCCTGGACTACATGAAAGAGACATAGAGGAGCTCTCTGATTATGTAGCCCAGGCAGGTATGACCCTGACCCTGAGCAGTATCCTTCCTTCACCAAGAATGATGCCACAATATAGAGACAAGATGATCAGCTTTAACAATTGGCTTAATGTCTGGTGTCATTCAAAGGGGATCCAATGTCTGTCTGCCTGGGATGACATGCTTGACAAGCCACGCTGCTTCGCAAGGGACGGCTTGCACCTGTCACCACTGGGATTCCGGATATTGGCTAAGGCTCTTGCCACCCCCATAGTGCCCTTTTTTAGGCAAGGCTCAAATTCGAAACCTACCACCCTAGAAAACAAAAATGGGAAGAAACTGAGGGTAATGCTGCTCAATGCCAGAAGTCTAAATCTCAAAATGCATGCACTCGAGGCCCTTCTCAGTATGGAGAACATCGATGTCTGTGCTGTAACTGAAACCTGGTTCAAGGCTCCTGAGAGCACCCCGGCACTATTAGGTTTTACCTCATATCATGCGTTCCGGCCCCAAAACTCGGACCACACCACAAAAGGAGGGGGTGTATCCATATTCATAAAGGATACCCACACCTCCATGTTGGTGGCAACGCACGAAGCTTTGGAAACCATCCAGGTGCAACTAACCATAGGCAAAACTGCTCTACAAATTGTAGCATGCTACAGGCCACCCTTTCAAACTCAGGAACCCTACACAGCCTTCCTGAAGACACTGGAGGGTATAAATGTATCTCCAAACACCATCATATTGGGTGACTTCAACTACCCGAATATAGACTGGGAACATTACTCAAGCCCTAACTTTCTAGCCCAACGGTTCCTGGAGTTCATAAATTCAAATGCCATGGAACAGCTAGTCACTGTTCCCACAAGAGGAGAAAATATACTAGATCTCATTATCACAAACATGGGGACAAAATGCTCCACACCAAAAGTATATCCCTCATTGGTGAGATCTGATCATGAACTAATCTCACTGGAAATCCACATCCCACCCCCACCCCAAACAAAAAAGACCACAGTGAAGAACTTCTCTAAAGCAAACTTCACACTACTCAAGACTGGTGTGGTATCCTTCAAGGCCCCTGAGCCAGTGGAAACCACAACCCAAGCTGCGGAAGCCCTTACAAATGCCTTCTATGAACACCTCCAGGACTGCATGGATCAGGCAATCCCAAATAAAACCAAGACTCTTTCCACAAAGGGCAAACGTCCAGTCTGGTGGACCCCAGCCATTAACAAACTTTACAATAAGAGGAGAAAGCTATTACATGATAGAACAAAATCCATAAAAGGGAAGTCACCCCTGATCATTATTAGTAAAAAATACGAGCACTCATAAAATCAACTAAGGCCAATTTTGAGAGAAAAATTGCCATGGATTCAAAGGACAATCATAAGGCCTTTTTCAGCTATGTTAGGAACCTGGATGGAAACTCCCAGATATGCTCAGAATTAGTCCAAAATGATACAAAAATCACTGAACCCACAGACATTGCCAACATACTGGCAGACAGGTTCAGTGCAAACTTCACCCCCTCTCCCCCCCTAAAGGAGAGATAACTATCCCAGCAGAGTGTAGCCTCCCAGACATCTCAAATGCGCAGGTGAAAGCTGCTCTCTCTAAAGCTAAAACACAGCATCAATGGGACCAGATGGTGTCCCCGGCTGTGTGCTACACGAGCTAAATGAGGAATTAAACCCGCACATAAGGCAGCTGTTTAATCTCAGCCTTACCACAGGATACGTGCCCAAGGAGTGGCATACGGCAACTGTGGTCCCACTCCACAAAGGTGGTGCCTCTACAGACCCTGGTAATTACCGCCCCATAAGCTTAACAAGTCTAGTTTGCAAAGCTATGGAGAGGATCATAATGGAGCTCATAAACAAAGATATAGGGGACTTGCAGACATTGGACCCGACCCAGTTTGGCTTTGTCAAAGGCAGATCATGCCTTTTGAACTTGGTCGACTTCTTCGAAACAGTCACCAAGGCCATTGAGGAGGGAAAGGCAGTCCATACAGCCTACCTTGACCTTGCAAAGGCCTTCGACACAATACTCCACTCGGGTATTGTAGAAAAACTTACCAGCTTAAATGTAAACCCATATGTCACAAGATGGGTTGCAAACTGGCTTAAGGACAGAACCCACAGGGTTAGAGTTGCTGGCGCTATTTCAGACTCCAAGCCGGTCACAAGTGGTGTCCCACAGGGCTCAGTCCTTGGCCCCCTATTGTTCGGCATCTACTTCTCAGAAGTACAGGCCAACATGGGAGGACTTTGGCTGACAAAGTTTGCAGACGACTGCAAACTGGGCACCATAGTGGAAAGTGCATCGGACACGGATATCCTTCAGAAGGGACTCACGGAAACATATAGCTGGTGCCAGAGCCATGGCCTGAAGTTAAACACCAAAAAATGTATAGTCATACCCTTCAGGAAAAACAAGGTAACCCGAAGCTTCCATATAGGTGGCAATCCACTAAGCACAGAAGAGGTTATCAGGGACCTGGGGACCCAGGTTGACAGTGGCCTTTCTTTTGACACTCACGTTGCTAAAGTGGTTAGAAAGACCTTCTACATTGCCCACATGATCATGAAGGGATTCACATCCAGATCTAGTGAGGTCATTGTTCCCCTGTACTCTTCACTTATCAGACCAATGATCGAGTACAATGCCCCATTTGGGATGTATCTCACCCGACATCTGCAGCAATTGGAGAGACCCCAAAAGTTCCTCACCAAAAGGATAAAGGGACTCCAAAATCTGTCATATGCTGCCAGATTGAAGAAACTCCAGCTCTATTCAGTTGCATACCGTCTGCTCAGAGGTGACATGTGCCTGACATACAAGGCCATGTCCAACCCGAATTAATGGACATGCTCCACCTCAAAAAATCCAAATCCACCAAAACCACTAGAGCAAGCAACTTAAACCTTAGCACGGATATAAATAGGACGTGCTGGAGGGATAGATTTATCACTCAGAGACTCCCTATGCTGTGGAATAAAATCCCGGTCCATGTGAGGCAGAGCACCTCGCTGCTCTGTTCAAGAGAAATCTTGACCTGTGGATGGGAGATCATAGGTTTATCCCAGGAATCATCTCTGTGTCACTGCTGGACAGAGGCACAACAAACTAATGGGCACAGTATTTTTTTATATAAGGGGTGGCGTAAGCCACAAAAATTTGGGCTAGGCTTATAAATGCCTTAGGGCAGATAGCCTAGTATAAACCTATGAACCTATGAACCTATTACTGGTACTTATGCACCACTATCATGAATGTGAGGTGCATTACTGTTACTTATATCATGAACATGAGGTGCATTTCTGTTTTATGTACAAGTATCATACACGTGGAGTACATTACTGTTACTTATGTATCATAACTGTTATGTACCACTAACAAACATGGGGTGCATTACTCTTACATACAGTATGCACCAGTATCACGAAGGTGGGGTGCATTTCTATTAATTTTGTACCACTGTCATGAAGGTGAGGGTGAATTCCTGTTACATATGCACCAATATCATAAAGGTGGGGTGCATTGCTGTTACTGTTACTTAGGTACCACTTTCATGAAGGTAGGGTATATTACTGGTACCTATGGGCAACTGTCATGATGGTGGGGTGCATTCCTGGTACTTATGGACCACTATTATAAATATCGGGTGCAATACTCTTACTTATGAACCACAAACATGAAGGTGGGGGTGTATTCCTGTTCCATATGTACCAGTATCATGAAGGTGGGGTGCATTGCTGTTACTGTTACTTAGGTACCACTTTCATTAAGGTGGGGTATATTACTCGTACCTATGGGCAACTGTCATGATGGTGGGGTGCATTCCTGGTACTTATGGACCACTATTATAAATGTCGGGTGCAATACTCTTACTTATGAACCACAAACATGAAGGTGGGGGTGTATTCCTGTTCCATATGTACCAGTATCATGAAGGCTGGGTGCATTTATGTTACGTATGTACCAGTATCACAAAGGTGGGGGTGTATTACTATTACAAATGTACCTTTATCATGAAGGTAAGTTGCATTACTGTTATGTACATGCCAGTAACAAAAAGGTTGAGTGCATTAATGTTACATATGTGCCAATATTATAATGGTGGGGGTGTATTACTTTTACTTATGGACCAGTATCACAAAGATGGGGGTGCATTACTGTTACTTATGGACCTTTATCACAAAGGTGGGGTGCATTTCTGGTACTTATGGACCACTATCATGAAGGTGGGGTACATTACTGTTACTTATATACCACAATTATGAATGTGGGGAGCAATACTGTCACTTATATACCACTATCATGAATGTGGGGGTGCATTTCTGTTACATATGTACCAGTATCACAATGGTGGGGTGCATTACTGTTACTTAAGCACCACTATCATAAAGGTGGGGGTGTATTCATGTTACATATGTACCAGTATCATGAAGTCTGGGTGCATTAGTGTTACATATGTACCAGTATCACAAAGGGGGGGTGCATTAATGCTACGTATGTACTAGTATCATAAAGATGGGGGTGCATTCCTGTTACTTAAGTACCACTATCATGAAAGTGGGGGTGCATTCCTGTTACAATATGTACCAGTATCATGAACGCAGGGTGCATTAATGTTCCATATGTGCCAGTATCACAAGGATGGGGTGCATTAATGCTACGCATCCACCAGTATCACAAAGGTGGGGGAGCATTACTGTTACTTATGGACCACTATCACGAAGATGGGTTGCATTACTGTTATGTATATACCACTATTCTGAGTGTGGGGTGCATTATTGTTACTTAAGTGCCATTATCATGAATGTGGGGTGCAGTTCTGTTACTTATATAGCACCACATGGATTCAGTATGGCAGGGACCTTCAATCATTGATAATGCACAATGAGTTCTTTGAGCATAGACTGCAAATTTCTTCCAGTTAACAAAGAAGCAAACAGACTAACATACAAATAAATCTACTCATTTTTACTGGCTTCCCAGAACTAATGTCCAATAAACCCTTTTTAATGTGTTTGTGTGGAGGTTATATCTTCTTATCTCGCATTTGTCAGTGCTATACCTAACTTCCATTGTGCTAACACAAGTCCAAGTCTTTTTTGTGTGTGTTTCTGAACTTGTAGTTTATGCGGTCCTTTTTTCTACCTGCGACCTGTTTTATGTGCTAAATATGGCAAGGAAACTTAGATATCTTATGTATGGACACAACTATGCTACAAAAGTGTGGTAAATGTTGCTCCCCAACATTCCAGGTCTGTGAAATTTTTAAAAAATTCCCCTTTATGGTCTTTGAGCATGTTCCTGAAGGCATCTGGAGTGGGGACAGAGGCAGTGACCTGGACTACAGGGAATATGAGTGGCAGCTCATTGAAGGAGCATGCAAGCCACCAGAAATGAATTCAGGTATTCATTTTAAAAGTTTCCTCAACACAAAAGGTATTAGAATAAAAAAAAAAGAAATAAAAATAAAGTCTCAGGTGGTAGACCTCTTGTGTAGTTTTTCTTTATTTTTGTTTCATGATGTTACAACTGTGATACATTCATAGACCTTCCCCGGGATTCATGAAGCTTGCGCCAGGCGCAGGCATAGCGAAGGCGGTATAATGCCAAATATGGCCACCGAGCGATTCAGGTATGGTCAAATTCCACATGCACTACCAGCGTACGCCAGATCTGCGCAGTTCTCGGCTCATGTATGCTAATCACCCCATGTGCAGTAGTGCAGCATGCAAACGAAGGTACATAGCGATTCATGAAGTGGTGCAGGTGTAGCATACGCCAGATCTGCGCAGCTCTCAGCTCATGTATGCTAATCACCCCATGTGCAGTAGTGCAGCATGCAAACGAAGGTACATAGCGATTCATGAAGTGGTGCAGGTGTAGCGTAAGCATACAGAAATGTAAACCAAAAAAAATGGTTTACATTTTTCCAAACAGAACATTGGAGCCATGAAAGCGGACCAAACTTACGTATTGCAAAGTTAACATATGCCAATGGCTAAATATACAGCCAATGGCATAAAAAAAACATGCACAACACATAAAAAAATGACATTTAATGTCATTGCCACACTAACGCAAAGTAAAACTGCAGAACACACACAGACACACTGCTACCCATCACATCCAAACAAACCATCCAACACTACATATGGCCAGGTGGTCATGTCCCATACACACCCCATGTGGGTGGCTTTGCCCCACATACCACACCCAAGAGCGGCCTTAGGTCAACTGGTGCCCTAGGCAAAGGGCACAATGGCACCCCCCACCACACAACCCAGTACCCCCATCCTGGACTACCTACACCAAATAAATACTGGTAAAGTTCCCCCACTAAAGCGGTGCCCTAGGTGGCTGCTTAGTTGGCCTATGCCTAAGGCCGGCTATGACCACACCTACTGTAATAATCTCCTTCCAAGTTAGCACGAACAGACACATGAAGCAAACACACACACACACACACACACACACACACACACACACACACACACACACACACACACACACACACATTACAGTTCCATGGAAACACACACCACACTCAGAACACATACTTACACACACTACAGCAATCAGAAACACACTTAAACACAGTACCTACCTGGACCGCAGCACCAGCAGCAATAACTGAATGTCCCTTAACATCGTGATAATAGTACTCGCAGTTCTAGTGTTCTGGTACTGTGGTCTTTCGGTCTTTAAGCCTAGTGATTACACATGTCAACATGTAAAGCATTCAGTATTTGGTAGTATCCTATTTATTTGTACCTCCATGGTTGTGTACATGTTGTTAACCTATCTATATATTTGCAGATATATGTATATCCATATATATCGACATATATCTCTCTATCACCCTTTCTATCTCTATATTTTATATATATGTATAGAGAGAGAGAGGGAGGGAGAGAGAACACACCTTTCATTGGGTACATGGCGGTGTATACTATTTCCTGAACTCTGCCCTTTTATGTTTTAACCTGTCACAATACACACCTGCCATTGGTACATCTCAGGTAGCTTAGTGGTAGGTGATTGCGTACATGGTTGCATGTTCTACTCCTGGCAGTGGTCGTTTTACCTCTCAGAGCAGGCACTATTAGTACAAGGGTGAATAATGCAGATTTCAGCTGTTCTGGCCAGCTTTGACCATGATCTGCGCGATATTCAGCAAAGCTTAGACCTGTTTTGCGCATATCCATGTAGTCATGTTTAAACGATGCTTACTGTCACTTGCCAGCACATAAACCCACTAACATGTGCTTAAACATGCTCTAATGACCTACATCCAACATCCATTATTCGTGCCATCAGAATTACATAACAGCCCTTGCAGGTCGTGAAACAGGGAACATGCACGACATAGTCAGTGACTTTACCACTGGGGCATCTGGGATATGTACAAGTGTTATGGTTTCTTGTATGTGGACTGTACTATGGCTGTTCCTCCATACTGCAAACAAATGTGTAACTCAGTTAGTTTACATATGGATGATACCTATTAATGGTATGTCCAAGTGATGTTTAATGGATGTGCTCCAGCTATGGGAATCCATGTCACAGTGAGCCACACACCGTAATGAGCTACACCTTGCCACAACCATAACTGGAGAATGCTGGGGTGGCAGATACCTGTCATGGGTACTCCCCATGCTTTGGAACTACATCGCTGATTACATTATATGGAGTCCCTCATTAACAAACCAGGGAATCCTTGCAGAGTGGGTGGGGAACAGTGGTTACACCCCAGGGATCCCGCAATTGGCTCTGCTCCACAGAGGGACAGTTAGTTAATCAGTGGGGTGGCGACAGCAGACACATTTTGCCTAGGCTGATGAATGGCCTCTGACAATCAGGCATGTACCTACTGATGTACCTAGGAACCTATACATACCGTATCAACACATGGTTAGCTTCATTTACTGTTCAGGTGTTGACTTACCTTGTACCAATAGCTGTTGTGTGTGCAATAGTTGAGGGCTGCCTATGTAGGATTCACACAGTAGACCACCTATACATAACAATTTACAGGTGGTCGTGTGTGTGTGTGTGTGTGTGTGTGCCATCCATTTTACTGTGTGTGCAGGTGGAGAAGTGTGTCAGTCCATACGGGCCTACACTGTTAGTGTATGTGCTATACGTTCCCTCTTTGCCAAGGCATGGGCATACTGGGCATGCCTCTGTCTGCCTACTGGGGCTGGCACAGGGTGTTCGTGGTCTGAATCCCTCTGTGCCTGTGAAACCCCTGGCAATTGCGGTGGGCTGTGAGGGCCTTCACCATTATGTCCCTGCTGCAGCTGTTTCCGCAGGATCATATTATGTAGCATGGCACATACTATGAAGATGTGGGCACACATGCCTGGAGAGTACTGCAAGGCTCCACCAGATATGTCCAAGCAATGGAACCATGATTTCAGCATCCCAAACACATGCTCTATGATAAGACTGGTTTGTGCGTGTGCCTCATTATGGTGTTCTTGCATGGGTGTGCGTGCATTTTTGATGGGATTCATCATCCACGGCTCCAGTGCATAGCCAGCATCCCCCATAAGGTGGCCATATGGGATGTCCCCCCTGAAAAATACTGATACAGCTGTGAGGCATGCCAGATGTGGGAGTCATGGTAGCTTCCAGGGCTGCCAGCACACACATCCATGATAATGCCCTGGGCATTGCACATGACCTGGCAGTTGATTGAGTAGTATCCCTTGCTGTTTATGTAGCGCCTACCATGCTCACCGGGTGGTGACTTGATATGTATGTGCGTGCAGTCTATTACACCCAGTACCTCTGGGTAGTCTGCCACATGGTGGAAGAGACGCATATTGCTGGTCAACTCCTCCTGAGTTCAAGGGAAGTATATATGCTCATTGGCATGTGGTAACATGGCATCCAGGAACTGGTGGAGTACCCTGGATGCTGATGCCTGTGAGATCCCCATGATATCTCCAGTTGGCCTTTGAAAGGTACCTGTGGCTAGTATTCTTAAGCTTACAAATACCTTCGTGTCCACTGGGATGGGCTCCCCTCTGTTGTTTCTGGATCTGAGGCGTGGCCAGCACAGCTCAACAATTTGCTGTATGATGTCCCTGTCCACCCTGTAATGCTCTACTATCTTCAGATCATGTAGCCCCTGGTAGGTTACCCTTGGTCTTACTCTTCTCCTCCTCCGGGGCCTGAGGTGGTTGTCAGCATCATCCTCCACACCACCTTCAGTCTCCAACACATGGTGATGAATCACAGCTATGGCAGCTTCCAACAAGTACATTGTAAAAGTTCCCTGTCTGTTTACACCGGTGGTGCAGTGTTTGGGAATACACGAGTGTGTGTGAGGTGCCTTCACACTTTATACTATTGTGCTTTGAACACTGATGATGTTATAGGGTGTGTATGTACAATCAGAGCTGCAGGGTATCTTACTTATGTGTTTTACCACAGGTACTGCTATTGTGGTGCCTTTGGTGTTGAATTACATTTAGCTGCCATGGATCACCTCTTGCCCTTGCCTTCACTTTTCTTAATGATTCCCATCCCATTGTCAGGCATGCATCCAGCAGCCTGCTTTCTTGTTTTGTACTTTCCCAAACCAGGATTGTGTTGCGAAATGTGTTCTATAGCCGATCTACTGCAGGTTTGCTTTGCTCTGCAGTGACAGTTCTCTTTTCTTTGCAATCCGACACCCCCCCCTATCCTGTTCTGCAGGTTGCTACTAGCAGCCTTGTTAGCTGCCGTCAATGGCCCACTGTGAGTTAATAGGTGTTAATTACTCAGTTGTACTCCAGTTACCCTACTGCGGCATTTCCTTATTGTCTTCCCGTAACCTTCCTTTTTCAGCTGTGGTGCACGCCGCGTGCGGCAGTTCATCGGGTTTAGAGTGCGTTGTCATCCACATACACATGCACTTTCGGGCACCATGTGTGCTCTCAGCTAAGCAAAGCTATGGCTACATCCACACCCCTATCCTGCGGCTTTGCTGAGCAATGGGCAACCCAGATTTGCAATGCTCCAATGTGCTTACAGCTACGGTGGCACACCCCACTGCTGATGTCATGTATACCTCCAGGCCACTCCTCGGTGTTGTACCACTGCACCGTATGGTGTATCCTTAGGCTGGCGGGACATTTGCGATTCAGTATTATTTGCCTCATTTGCATGGCATTGACTACTAAATCATAGTTACCGTGTCGAACACTGTCACAGACCCTTAGCAACCCTTGCAGCTTGGTTGTGGTATAGCATGCATACCATTGACTATTATGGTGAAATCATGATTTGTATTACATTGCAATTTTATGACATCTGTATATATTTTCCTTGTGTTCCCGTTTGCCTGTTTTTGACTGTTGTGAGTTTGAGTGTTCGGTACTGTGGGGTTTGGGAGTCTGTGAACATTAATGTGGTTGTTGGACGTTTGTCCATTCCTGAATCCATGGATATGCCGTATACAGCAGTTGAAGTCTTCAAATGTGTGCACAACATGGACCATAGCAATCACAAATTCTGCCACGACCGAACGTTATGAACAAAGAATATGGAGACTATATTATAGCAATAACCCACGCCTGGGTGTGGGTAATGCTGGATTTACCCATGGTTGTCTTTGTTTGGCCACACGGGCTGCATCCTCATGAACAAACCACACCAACCACGGGTAAATTCACCATTACCCACACCCAGGCATGGGTTATTGCTATAATACACTATTACAAATATGTGCTATGGACATGAGCTAAACATGGGGTTAACACCTGTCCCACCTTGCGAGGGGCAGTCCCTCTATGTGCGGTAGTGTCCTGACCAAAATGAGTACAAATACCAATGTCCTACAATCTCGAGATGTTCTGCATGTTCCATAGTTAATATAATGGTTGCATAAAATAGTCATCTGTATCTAACATACCTACATGTAATAAGAAACAGGATAAGCAAGTAAACCGCTACAAGAATATAAGCTTTTATATAGGCATATATGTAAAGTTCTATACTTTCTACTGACCATGGTTATGTGTCGGCCTCTAAAATCCGATGTGTGTCCTGAAAATGTCCCACTATGGCCATTTGAAAAGGTGGCAACCCAAGCCAAAGAGATTCAGTCACCAACACAACTCCAATGAGTGCAAATATCTGTGACAAAAATACAGGAGACAGCTTTCATGTAGCAACACTTCATTACATACCGATGTATTTCCGGAGGGATTGAAGGATCAACATCACCTGCATGCTATATAGGAGCCAATTAACAATGGCTTAATGAATAAACCTGCAATAACCATAGTATTAGTCTACTAAATGATAGGTTTTCAATTAGGGAAGGAGCCCTCACACACATATGGAATATGTATAAATGCAGTCCCCACAAACCTTTATCTGCTATGTACACCCACCTACATTTCCGCCACACCCAAAACAATTGCAATACAGACTGTAATAACATCACAGACATCCACTCACTCAATAACATCTGCAGAAGCCTTAACATACCTTGTAAGAGACACACTATAATGGTGCTATGTGAAATCATCGCTGTTGTACAGTGGAACAGACGCCGATGTTACAGGTTTTATTTGCAATAGTCTCATATCAGACGGTTGATATAACAGCTACACTCACATGTAGAACTACATACTCTAGCCATTACACACAATCCACAGTGGACATGAAGTTAAAATATTTCTGTGTCTCTCCATATAGCAGTTGCAATTCATCACAAACAACACATCCAGGCCGTCTTCCTCGAAGGTAGGGCAAAGGGACAATGCCCAAGTGGAGTATTCAATTATAACCCACTGTTGCCATGTAATTGGCTAATGGAGTAATTGCACAGCTGATGTGCATGTAATCATCTACTCTGGAACACCAATTGGTGGCAGGATACCACATGTTACTGGTATCTACGTATAAAAGGATGGGTTGTCATACATTCAAACCATATGTACATACGAGAAAACCGTTAAAACAGAAAAGGAATAAGACTGATATTTTCATAAACTCGGACTACTAAGAAGATATGTAGAACACTCAGTATGTTCGTGTATGTAGTGCCTGTTCTGTATTAATGAAAGTGTACGCAATGCATATAGTGGGAAAAGGTATTATGTAGTGATGTATTGTTGAGCACAGTAATGCTTGTAGAAATTGTGTGTACTGCCGTGGGCCACAAGGTAAACATCTCATACACCACAAGGGATGCTACATAAGGGCTTTAAACACAACAATTCCACTCCAGCCGCTGTCAGTGGCAGGGTTTGTCCAACAAGTACATGCCATAACAGGGGATCGTATATGTTGATATACTGTAACAGTAGGCATATGTATGGGTGTATAACTGAGAATAACATGTCTAAGGTGGTCCTGCTGTGCACTTATGATTTGCATTATGGGATATTGTTGCAAAACTGTGAAATGTACAGTATTGTAGGTAGATATGTCTAACATTTTACATAGCATTACTGCCATATTATGCAAACATCAGGTATGTCTATTGGCATGTACAATACACAATAACAGGATGCATATGACTTGTCACCAGACAGTGTAACAGCATGATAGCTAATTAAAATGGAAGAGCTACTCAATTATCCATGCACAAAGGACATGTAATAGCTTCATAGGTTCATAGTTAGGTACTATGCTATCTGGCCAAGTCCATTCGTAAGCCCAAATACAGTGTTTTCACTTGCGGCACCTACCTAGTTTAGTGTCCTGTGCCTGTGAAAGGCAGAGCCATTTGTTTCCTGAACCTGTGTACAGTAGAGTCACTGCACTGATCCCTGGCGTACATGTCTGTCTCCCATCCACCCATCGAGGTATCCCTTGAAGAGTGCTAGTGAGGGTCCCTGCCTGATGTACATAGGAATCATGTTCCAAACCATGGTGAGTGTCCGGTTCAGGAATGTATCCCTCCAACACATCCTAGGCATTGTTGCATTTAGGTACATATCCCAGAGCATGTGGCTTTCAGTGGCTTTTGCTTATGTGGAGCATATCCATCAATATTGTTTTGGACATGGGCCTTGTATGTCCAGCAGAGATCACCTCTGAGTATGCAGTATGCAAATGAATACAGTTGGGGTTTCTGTAGTTGGGCTGCATACGTCATCCTTCAGAGGTCAGTAATCCTCTTGGTGTGTTAATGTTGGAGTATTTAAAGCCATTGCTGTTATCTCGTAAGGTGCATCCCAAATGGGGTGTAGTACCCTTTAATGTGTTTCATAAGTCAGGAGTAGAGAGGTACAATGGCTGCCTTTGTTCCGGCTACAAATCCATTACAGATTAGGGTGGCCATGTAGAAGGATATCCACGCCACCTTGGCAATATGGTTATCATAGGCGTGGGTGCTATCTACTTGTGTTCTAAGATCCCTTATAATGTCTTATGTATGTAGGGGACTACCACCTATGTGATAATCAGCAGGTGATTGGTGTAATCCAGAGGGGATGTCTATGCACCTTGTGGCATGCAGCTTGAGGCCATGTTATTGACACCAGGTATCCGTCACAGTGACACCCTTATGGAGGGTGTCTGTATCAGCTGATGAATCAATCATGGCTCCTAGTTTGCAGTCATCTGCAAACCTATTCAGGGTAAGTCCTTCTGTGCTAGCCTGTACCTCAGAGAAGCATATACCGAACATGAGGGGCCCTATGACCGAGGACTGGGGTATGCCAACTGTAACTGATTTACAGTAGGAACTAGGGTATGCTACCCTCACTGTGTGGGTCCTGTCCATGAGCCACTTTGCATAACATCTCGTGACATAGGGGTTGATGTGAAGGTGGATGTGTATGTTGACAATGCCAGAATTGGGAACGGTGTTGAAAGCCATTGAGAGGGCAAGGTAGGCTGTGTGGACCTCCTTACCCTCATCTACTACCTTGGTAACTGTCTTAAAGGACTCCACCAGATTTACGAGTCATGATCTGGCCCTAACAAATCCAAAATGGGTGGTGTCAGAGGTTTGGAGGCCATCAGTGTCTCTGTGAATGAGATCCATGATGATGTGCTCCATAGCCTTGCAGAACAGTCTAGTCAAGCGAATAGGACAACAGTTCCTCTGGTCCAGTGTGGCGCCACCTTTGTGAAGTGTGATAACTGTTGCTGTGTGCCATTCAGGGGCCACAATGCCTGATATAAGGCTATTAGTGAATTTGGTTCCCAAGTGGGGAGCCATTTAGTTTTGAAGTTTGTGTAAATCGCAGCCTGGGATGTTGTACGGTCACATGGATTCTGTGTTCCTGGCTTTAGAGAGTGCAGCTTGGAACTGCGTAGTTGTGACCGCAGGGAATCTGCATTATTCCTGTATAGATTTGGGCCCTTTAGGGTGTGAGAAGGGTGTAAAGTTAGCACTGAACCTATCTGCCAGGATGTTGTCAATATCAGTTGGTTCTGTAATGTTCGTGCCTAACCGCTGTATGTCAGAGCAGATGTGGGTATCGCCATCAAGAGTAGTGACATACCTCCAAAATGCTTTGTGGTAGTCCTTGGAATGAGTTGCAGTAATGTTTATGTAGCTAGCTTTGGAGGATGTGATAAGGGATCTCAGAGTTCTACTGAGGCTGACCAGGGAGCTACCCCACCCATGGGATTGTACTCTATTTTTCAACAGTCTCCTCTTTCTGTTGTACATTATGTCCATGGCAGTGGACCCCCAGAGTGGCATCCATTTTCTGGTGGGTACCATCATGGCTCTGTTTGGGATAGCATGATCCATGCAGTTGTGTAAGTGCTAATTAAGTGCAGTTGTGTATGATTCAGCGTTTGTAACTATATTGTCCATCTGCACAGGAGTCATGACATTTACTACTGCTGTCATAAGAAGCCTGAAGTTGGCTTTGTAGAAATATTGTACTGCATTTTCCATGAAGGGTGTGGTGCCAGGATGTGGATAACAAGTGTGATTAGCATACATTCAAATCTGACCAACGAGGGGATAACCCCAGGTGTGGAACACCAGTCACACATGTTGGTAATGTCCAGGTCAAGGATATTGTTGGCCCTGGTGGTGGTGTGGATAGGTTGATCCAGCCAATTGGACATTATGAATCCCAGAAAGTGTTGGCCTAATGTTTCGGTACATGAGTAGGTATCCCAGTTAAGTGTGGGGTAGTGTCAGTCGCACATCAGTAGTTCCTGTTTGAACCCTGAAGTGAGGGCCATTAACCAAGGGGTATGGTGTGGAATCTGTAGCTAGCTACAATTTGTATAGCAGTTATGGCCACAGTTAGTTGCACTTGGATTACCTCTGATGCATTGTGCTAAGCAACCAGCCTGGAGGTGTGTACATCATTGGGAAATATGGGCACACCTCCGCCGTGGGTGTTCCGATCCTGGTTACATGACTGAAAGGTGTGGTCTGAGTAACAGCCTGTTAGTGCAGGAGTGCTCTCAGGAGCCTAGAAGCAGGTCCCAGTCACTGCAGTGATATTTAAGTGGTCCATTACAAGGAGTGCCTCAGGTGAGTGCATTTGAGATGAAGATGTCAAGCATTGAGTAACATTACCCTCAGGTTTTGCTTACCTGTTCCTGTTATGGTGGTGAATATGTTATTTGAACCATGCCTAAAACAGGCACTATAGGAGCAGCAAGAGCCTTAGACGTTATCCGTAATCCCAGGGCTGACAGGTGCAGGTCATCTGTGCCAAAGCATCCTGTTCTGTCGACCATGTCATTCAAAGCAGACATATACTGGATACCCCTGGAATGACACCAGAAGCATAGCCAACTGCTGAAGTGAATAAGTCAGTCGTTGTACTGCGTTACCAGTCCAGACTAATGCAGAATGCTTCTCAGGGCTAGGGCGATACCTGCCCAGGCTACAAGATCGGAGAGCTATTGCATGTCTCTGTACATGTAGTCCAGGAAGTTACATCTCAGGGCATTCACACTAACATGGAGAATGACAGTCATATTGTACCTGTTGAGGAGTGACCTGAGTGCATAGGTTATGTTGCGGATCCTGTTACCCGACAGCCAGCTGAAAGTGACTATCACCTTGTGTAGCCTGCTGAGTGGGACATCAGTGTGATCAGACCACCTATAGAGTCACCTATGACTAGTGTGTTGGGTATGTTATATCGCCCTATTAGCTGTAGCTGATGGGCACACGAGTCTGTGGGCTATAAGTAATTGGTGTTGTGTTGGGTGATGGGGGCTGGCTGCATTTCTGCTTCAGAGTCCTCTGTTGCCTACACAGAGTAGTATTGAGAGGCTCCGCAAATGTTGTAGTCTTACTATGTGTGGCCTGTGGTGGTGGAGATCTAGTGAGACTATGTGATGAGTGTGGTGTGGTGCAAACGTTTAACATCCCCACATGATTGTCAGGTTTAGTCTGGGTTGAAGAGAGAATTACCTCCAGCATGGCTACATATGTGCATCTACCACAGGTTGTAGTGTTGTATGTTAGGAGGGGAGCATTGACTGTGTACATGAGACAATTTCTATATTGCCTCATGATGCCCATATTCATCATATAGACTGGCGATAACACTGGGAATTGACACTTGTACATGCCTGAATATTTAACTATTTCTCTCTAGATATGTGAGGTAAGTGTGTACAACAGCTGTTTTACTCTAAGTAAGCTGGAAATGTAAGTACAAACAGTGCTTACCTGTAGGAAATGAGTAGGATTGAGTGCTATAGTAATTAGTAGCTCATGAAGTGCTTACATGTTCTGAACAAGTGCTGAGCATGAATAAGCAATACAGATAGGGTGTCGGATAACATAAACTCACTGACCCCCCCCCAACAGGTACACAATCACATATCCATGAACACTACAGAGCCCCTGTAACCATAACTATGATGGTACAAGGTGCACTCAGGCTGCATGTGACCTGTCCACATCCCTGGTTGTATCATACACATATGACAAAACAGTTTGCTCTACACATACACATCATGTAAAACATAGCTTCATGTCAGTCTGTGAAAACACTGAATGGTGCACACCAACAGTTATCACAACCCACAAAGTGGAGACACCATTCATAATGGGAGGCATTGCACTATTACCCTGATGAGTCTGGTCCGAAAGTCCATGAACCTTAATCAACGTATATGTTGTTAGCAGTACAGATGTAGATGACAGTATGGATGATTTCACACTACATATCATACCTGTGACAGGTCACAGGACATCATCACCCATACTGAGTTCCACCTACACTCAGTATACTAGATATACCTTTGTATGTCACAGGAGTGTTCTGCCAGTGGCCTGTTGACAGAATCAACACTACAAAAGGTGTCTGAGTGATATGCGCATATCACACCAGTGGCAGCTACAGTAAAAAGGGTTCATTTTTTGTACTGCCCTCATTGTAGCCCATACCACACAGACAAACGGGAGGCATCTGCGTATGTATGTGAATGGCTATGACCTAGGAGCAATAGCTGACTCAGTGTTGTGGACAACATACAGAATGGGCTTTGTGGGTGAGGTGCTTGACATATGTGCACAATCTGACAGCTGCATAGTGCATTGTCACCACTAGGTTACTAACCCTGTACCCATGAACTACCATCTAGGCAGCGGTCAACATAATGGACACTGTGTGTAAGGAATGGTGCTGTGCAGTTTATCTCCCTGAGCTAGTGACGTCACCAAGCCTATTAGGTAGTCATAAGAGGCAACCCTAGTCATGACAGGGTGCCATCCATGAGCATGGAGATCATTGTACAGCCATACTCATCACTCAAGTGATAAATATTGGATCACATATCACCTTTAAGGAGTATTGCCCATGCTTGGATGGGCGACATCAGCCTTCACAATCCTCATCTCCACTATGCAGCATGCTGACTACCCTGCATAAAGACATGTCAAACACTGTGATGTTGGACATGCTACACATACATATCCTGATCGGAAACACATACGTCATGGACAGCCACCTTCCTAGTACAAGGATCGCCACATGCTGGACAGATCCTTGTGCCATACACATTACATACTCCTGCCATACTATGCAACCCTGTCCAGCAAAGCTGCACATTTCATCTCTGTCAGACATGGTGTGATGACCGCATGGTAGATGTATCATTAACCATCTGGATCAGTTATGTGGCACTGATTCACCTGGCGGCGGGAACATGGCTGTCGGATACAGCTAGAAAACCTTACATCCTATGCTCATACATGGCCCAGGGCATACACACTACTACATGACCTTGGCCATACATGCTATAGTTGATAACCATCCCTGCAAATACCATCCGGCTAGCCATTGTCCCATGTGTATCACATGTGCAACACAGGTGATACGTGGCAGGATGTTGAACTGCTGTACAGTGCCGTGTAGATGTATATGGCAAAACACATGCATGTAAAGTTTTCCATGTGCATGTCTGCATTGTCACAGGTCATGTCCGTTAAGACAGTGTATGTGTTAATATGTGACATATACACAGCATCAAGGTCAACAGCATTAATGTGGACACATCCAGGCATGTGCTGATAGGTAAGAACACAAGTACAGACAAACAGACATGCCCACATCAAGACAGCATTCACATGGGGTATGAGCAATGTAATCAGGTGACACACATATATGGTGATAATATCCAATCCCCATTGGTTGTCACATGTGTGTGACACAAACATGTCAGTGGTGTCAGTGTCATGAAGATTTGCAAAGACAACTGTTCATATGTACTAAATGTAATACACATGTATGTGCAGCTGTATCTCTGTGCATCTCTGAGATACTGTGACCTGTCTCCATCATTATGTCCTTCAGATATGCCTCGATCAAGACTCCCAGCTTATAGCCGCTTGGAGGATGAGGCCTTCATACCTTACTTCCAAGATAACTATGAGGTATTGTTGAGCCATGTGCCACAGCAAGCCTAGCAGCATGATGACCTGTGGCAGGAACTTTGCAGGAGGGTTAATGATGTGGGTGGCCATAACCTCACATACCAGCAGGTGCACAGACACTGCATGGACCTGTTCAGACATGCGAAACAGCTTGCGAATGCAATTGCCAGGGAACAAGGTGCAACAGACGGTGGGCCACCAACCCAGCCCCCACTCACATGTACCAAGGAGCTACTGACCAACCTGGGGACACCATCAGAACAGCATCCACAAACCCTAGCTGCCATCGTGTAGGTGGGTGTCTCCCAACCACCGAGCCTGGAGTTGCCTGGTAAGTCACTACTGCACATATAACTATTATATCCCATTTAGTTGCATGTGTCACTGTACAATATGTAATGTAACATCATATGCAAGGTATGTTTACACACATGCCACATACTATAGTATGCTACCCTGTGTATGCACACATGTCCATGCTCCACAGTATATCCTATTGTACTGGCGAATGTGTTAACATGCACATTGCACCCTGTAGCTGTCATACAGTCATGGATAATGATCATACTGCTGTGTCACCCCTATATAGGTACCTCTGGCATGCCGCAGAGACAGCAGGCCATTGCAGGTGAGACAGCTATAAGTATCAGGCATGTTAATGCACAGATCTATTTGCCATGTGGCCAGTTAACACATGTACACATAATGTATGGTCCGGTCATGATATACAGGTCGCATCTTTAATCAATCACAATGGCTAACCATGTACAATACATACAAACTAAATGAAACACCGCCATGAAACCACAGAAACTGTCATTGCTAGATGTGTGGACAGCTGTGCATACAACGGTGGAGGTGTTGCTCAATGTAGGAATATGTACGATACATCAGAACAACACATGTGGGGCACACAAACTGTACTACACAGTGAGCTGGAGTATGTGCAGCCCATAGGATTCACCATTGTGGAATATGCCCCTGCAATGAGTGCACACATTGTGATGTGCCATCCGACATGTCCATGGCATGTAGTGGTCCGGCTGCAACATTGTCTCACTATCCCATAAAACATATCCCACATACCAAACATACAACCCTTTGTCTGCATAACCCTGTGGACAGTGGAGTATCGGACATCTATGGGTGTATATGGGACAACACAGACATGTGAGATAGATGGCCATCACAAACATTTGGCCAACACATGTTCACACATGGCCATGGAGGATGGCCAGAGACATGTAGCAATGCACAGTAGATGTGATGTGTTTGTGTGTACACCTTGTTGTACATTGGCTACACATGGTCCAACTATAGCCTTTGTTGAATGGTTATATAGCAGATGTGGAACACTGAACATCTTACAAGCCTGTGCACAGCTTGTGGAGGCGTCACTTAATTCGACCACATAAGATGTGTTGAATATCATGATTGTGTCACAGCATGACAGTAGTCACCTGTACAGCATCCACATACATACACAGACACCACATCAGGCCACAGATATAGTACATTTCCCTTGCTGCTGTTGGACATCACTGTCAGCCGTGCACCTTGTGTCTGTGATACACAAATGTCATGTGGGACATGGTGTATTGACAAGTCTGCCATGTGTGGACATGGTTGCCAGGAAGCTAAGAAATGTTAGCAGTTGTGCAGGGGTGTCATCCGTATGTCCTTTGGTGACCTATCACACATGACACATCATGGTTTAGTGTGTATACACCTCAGCGACGTGGGTCACAATCCACAGTATTTATGTATTGTGTATGCACACAATCATGGCTATGCACTGTGTGTGTAATCCACACTGTATAGCAATAGAGATGCCTTATGATTCCATGCAATGGCACTGTGTCTGTTCTTCACACTGTATAGCAATATAGACACCTCATAATACCCTTCAATGGTCATGCACATCTGCTAAAAGTGCATTCTATCTGTAGGGCATACAGACAACACTGCAATATGACACCATTACACCACTGTACATGTGTCAGGACACCATTGTGTCAAACATGTATGCAGCACAAGTCAGCAGATAACATGTCATACTACATGTTAATGTCAAGTTCATATGCCTCACATCAGCCATGTGTACTGTTAACCTGTGCTGTTCCACATGATGTAACACAATGATGCATGCTTACTACCATGATTGTGTGAAATTCATGGCTTCTGCTATGACACATGCTTGCTGTTGTGTGCAACCCAGGGATGTATGATAACTACCACTATTAATGTCTGAGCTGCATGCTGTCTGCTGTATCAAATGCATGTTGCATGCCTTCTGTCAAATCACATGCATGGTGTGTGTGTGTGTGTGTGTGTGTGTGTGTGTGTGTGTGTGTGTGTGTGTGTGTGTGTGTGTGTGTGTGTGTGTGTGTGTGTCTCTATTGTAATGTAGAGTCTTTGTTTGCCTTCACAGGTGATGTAGGTGCGTTACCCTCCTGTGGTCCATCTAATGTTAGTTTCCCCTCAGACTCTAGCAGTGATGATGCACATATGCTTGAGGCACAGGCAGGGTTGTCAGGGGCTGAATCTGTGTCATTGGTTGCCATTCCACCTATATCCTCCTCTTCCCCGCACACAGTTCTCATGCCAACACATACCCCATCACCAGTGGCCATAGAGGAAGGACAGTTAGCATGTGGTAGTTTGGAACAGGAACGTGTGGTGGCTACGGAAGGTGTGTATTCACACCATGGTGTCAGTCAAATGACTGCAGATGTGCCACACAGGCATGTGGCCAGTGCTGCTCGTAGGAGGACCTCTGGCCGACATGCTCCTGCAGGACAGAGTGCAGCAGCTGCTGTCACCAGACGCATGTTTCAGACTGTAATGGTGGTACAGGCACATGCTGAACAGCAGAACAGAGAAGGGCAGAGGCTTCAGAGGGCTGCTATCCGTTCTTTGAACGACAACATTCAGGCATTGGCAAATGCTCAACAGCAGATTGCAGAAGTTTTGGACAGACGATTGGGTGACATGGTTGGAATCTTTGACAGTGGCATGACAATCCACGAGTGTGAGCTGTCTGTGCTGGAACATCTGGTAGGAGTGAGGCATAGGGCATGTGGATGTAGGCCAGCTACACCACTTGGTGCAGGTCTACGTGAACGAGCTACCTCACATGCCCGCTCCCATAGTGTCGGCAGTAGCAGCAGTGCAGCTGGTGCTGCGCTGTCCACACCAGGATACAGCAGGCCACGTGGATGTGGCCCTGGATGGTCCCAATGGGGACACAGTCCCAGTGGACATGTGTCATCAGACAGTACCCAATCTGTACCTCTGCCTGGTAGTGCCCGTGCAACCCCTGGCAGGCACAGGTCACGTGGCCATGGCCGGACACCGTGAGCTATAAATCCTGGTCTGTACAGTCTGGAGCTGTCAATAATACCCCTGTGTAGGCCGGACACATGGCAGAACTGTGTGCACACATACATGCACACACCAGAAACATCTGTAGGGCACCGCAACACTCACATGCATAACAATCACACATGGCCAAGCAGATCACAGGCCCTAACCCACACACATGATGTCATCCACTGGTGCAGCCTAGGCCCCTGGCAAACATTATCACCCTGTGCATATGATGATGACTGTGCCGCATCTCTGTCATCCACACCATCGGTGCAGGGACATGCTCATATGGTCTGATGCACAAGGTGAACAGAATAGGGAGATAAGTGTATATTACAATTGTTGTGTACTGTTGACATGCAGCAGACATACCATGTAGTACAGGTTTAGAATGCATTGTTTTATGTTCACAGTATGTGTCTTGGTAACAACAGTAACAGCATGTTGGTAATGATGTCCTGCTTCCCTCCTTAAGGTCTAATTGCATGTGCTATTAAGTACCAGTGTTTGCAGTTTCCCATGTGTAAATGTGGACTACTCACAGGCATGTATGGCAATACCAGCATGCTATACATAGCTTCAACCTCACTGTTAGAAAGGCTGACATTCCAAAGATGTCTACACATCTACTGATCCAGGAGCATGTGAGCTGTGTACTAAGCTACAGTGGCTAGAGACATGACATCCATACCGGGTGACATCACAGGTACAGTTACATGGTGCGGGGAGTTTACATAGCGGTCTAGCTGATGTCAAGGGTAGAGGCCAGTTGATAGCATGATGCCTCATTGTGTAGCAGTAATACACATTCACATTACAGGATGAGAACACACAACTACACACACACACACACACACACAGGTATTCGCACACATGTATTCAGACACAGTAACATGCCCACACTCACGGGGTCAATGACACTGTAACACACACACTTGATAGTGTTGAGGTGAGGACCCCTGCCTATGTAGTAATCACCATTACAGTACTTTGCACCCACATGATGTGACACAGAGAATGAACATGTGCAGGTAGTCAGTAATGCCTAAGACTGATGGCATCAATGGGGTAGTAGATTGCATCACCTGGAGGGGTTAGGGGTCCTATCTGTTCACTATGGTAGCATACATCCTCACTCCATGGACCAGACTGCCATACCTACATACACACACACACACACACACACACACACACACACACACACACACACACACTGTGGAGTTCACAATTGAATTCACCTATGTCATGCACATACAAATAGAGAACGTGTGTTATACACACACCACCCCTGCCTATGTCTTGCTTTCTACACTGCAGTATGTACAGATCTCTACAACAGTGTACAGGGGTGTGTAACAATTGGGATGTATTCCCCACCATATGTGGCATATATGGACACACAAGCAAACACACATGGTAGTACTGTGAATCAAACACCTGCTATCTTATGATATGTTTGACGGACATGCAGCAGCATTGCCCACATTACAATGTGTACCAACACTACCTTTGGCAATTGTGCTGCTATATGCACACGGGAGGTCTTAAGTGTTACAGGTGTCAAGTGATTTACAGTCAGTGACACTCTGACCGCTGTGTAGGTTGTATGTCTTCACCTTCAATTAAAAGAAACATAGCTTAGTGTTTGCACATGTTATGGTAGGATGGCTTGTGACACACCTGTGAGCTGTTTTCAGCAAACATCCATCTGCAAAGTTGGCCCACCACTTTATGTACACACATCCATCCATACCTGATGTACATCTTACTGTACTGTCAGTATTTCACCATATACAGGTGTCAATGATGGGGCTACCTTGCAACTGCATGTTGTAGTAAGACACAGATCAACTGCAAACATCAGCTACTGCACACGCATGGTAGCTGAATGCACGCCACTACATGTACATGTGTGTAGGTCCTACATTCCTGTCGTTTAGCCATGTTTTTAGGCATTGCAATTGGTGGACATGTGTGATGACATACATGACACATGGACTGTTGTATTATATGATAGTTGTCATGGGTAACCAGTACAGAGGGAATGTTAACTCAGTCAACATTGCTATCACACCTTATGTACTGTTAGCATTCAACAGCCATGGACCTACCTTCCATGTGCATGTGTGTAATTGCTGTAGCCACTTGTCTGCATGAAGGACTGCAACAGCTATGCTATGTACATATGTGTTGTGTGTGGCATGTACATATCCAGGGCAGGTACATGTATGTCATATCCAAACATGAGTGTGTTTACTGGTGTACAGCAACAGTTATCTGTTACAGCTGTATATGACCCAGGGCCCCTGTTATGTGTACAGCTGACCTGGTTATGAACAGTGGTATCATTGCATTGCATAACACATGATGGAACTGTGTCAGTACATGGGTAGTCTGCACAGTTGCTGTAGAGCTAGGTACAGTCCATTGGTCATGAGTAACATGGTGTTGTACTAATGTATGTTCTGCCCCATGTATGGGTGTGTGTTGCTGGTCCAAGGACATGGTGATGTCTGAGGGCTACATCCTAGAATGCGGCTTTTGACACTGTGATCTGCACCTTACACATCTGTGATGGCTTTTGAGAGTGTACTGGTCAGTACATGTGAGTGGCCTTCATGTACGTGGGGACACTACCACCTGGAGCGGACCATTATGGTGTTATGGCCCACATGTCTGTATCTGAGGTATATGGTGGTAGTGCTATTGTGCACAACTGAGCCTTAAGCCAGGTGTTCCTCACTGCACAGATGTCAGTATTCCCCATTGTTGGATCTAGATTAGCAGCTGTGATTACGAATGCTACACATCTAGCACTCTTTAGCATACATATACAATGCAGTTGTCCTCTAGGTGTCAGGGTGTTTACCTGGTCTCAGGACATTCGTCTATGAATGGTACTATATGGGCAAAGCAGCCACTCCTGGCAGGATATCACTATGGGTGGTATTAGTGTGCCAGGTTTAGATTGGTACATCTAAGGTGATGGACAGCAGTAGACATTGTGTAGAAGAGCAATGTCAGATATATGTAGTGCAGCGTTCATGCTAACAATGACAGCTATCGCCACACTGTGCCCTTCCGTGTTTAGAATCAGAGTGCATACAAAACAGCCCTTCACTACTAAGTGTGTGAGCATGCCCAGTATGCCGTTGTGTAGATGGACACATAGTACATTCCAAATGGACGTGTCCTACTAAGTGCGTGAGCATGCCCAGTGACACCTTGTGTCGGTTATGTGCCTCTGTGTGTATGGGCATGACCATTGTAATCCTGTATAGCCATAGTGGTCATCCAGGCAACAGATGGCCATACCCCACTTCAGGATGGATTCCTACATTGAACACACTGGTTCACAGGTATGTACATCGTAACTGCCAGCATCCATGTCGATGTCCACATTCCTAGAAGGTCATATTGACGGTCTTGAAAGGTGTAGTGTCTGTGGTGTGTCTTGTATCTATGTAGTGTTGTAATAGTGGTCCATAGATAGGCAGTTGTCCTGTTCATACCACTGGCGTGTGTTTGTCTTCATCTGCCTTGGGACAGTAATATGCTTTTAGACTGCTCACACTCCATACAATCCCTATCAGCGTCTGCTCCATTGTTGATGATGTCACCCACCTAGAAGTATGCCTCTGGGAGTGCTGTGATCCAGTAATCTCAGTAGTGCGTTCTGTAACTGCGTAATGCTGTAGTGTGATAAGGTAGTTAGGTCTATTTTCTAATCCCAGCCATGCCAATTGTGTGTGTGTGTGTGTGTGTGTGTGTGTGTGTGTGTGTGTGTGTGTGTGTGTGTGTGTGTGTGTGTGTGTGTGTGTGTGTGTTTCCATCTGCCTGGGGATGGAGTAATGCTTTTAGACTGCTCACTCTCCATACAATCCCTATTGGCATCTTTTCCATTGCTGATGATGTCACCCACCTTGAAGTATGCCTCTGGGAGTGCTGTGATCCAGTAATCTCTGTAGCACATTCTGTAACTGTGTAATGCTGTAGTGTGATAGAATAGACAGGTAGGTGTTCTATTGCAAGGCATGACAGGTGTGTGTGTTTTGGCAGTCATATCCTATGTGTTGGTATCTGTGAGTGGCTAGCTCCAGGATGTGTTGAGCGTGTTTTGTAGTTTTCCTATAAAGTGTCCACAAATGTCACAATCACCCAAGAGACTGGGTTGGCAAGACATACACATACATTCGCCAATAGGTCTGATGAGTAAATATCAGCAGCCCTACTCTTACCCTTAATACAGTCTGACCCTTGTGACGCAACGAAACACACTTGCCTTGATAGTAACACCAGTACATAATGCAGGAGGCGCATGTGGTTTCCTTTTCATTCTTGTCTAATGCTTTCGTGTCATGTGGTCCGCTGTTGTGATATATATTCTATATCTACGTATGTGTGTGTATATGTATATGTGTGTGTGTGTGTGTGTGTGTGTGTGTGTGTGTGTGTGTGTGTGTGTGTGTGTGTGTGTGTGTGTGTGTGTGTGTGTGTGTGTGTGTGTGTGTGTGTGTGTGTGTGTATATATATATATATATATATATATATATATATATGTATATATCTATATATATATATATATATATATATATATATATATATATATATGTATATATATATATATATATATATACATATCTATATATGTGGACATTAGCACACATAAATCTACATGATGGAATACATGTCCTATACTATTGAATGCCTGTGCTGGATGATCTGTATGTGATCACCTCGGAAGTATGTATATCTGCCATGGCTTAGTGGTAAAGCACATCATCTGTGGTGTGCTGAGTCCCAGGTTCGAGTCATGTAGAGACCAGCTATTTTGTTGCTGGGAAGAACAAGGGACATCGAATATGGTGACAGTAAGGCACTTTTAACCAGTTGTGTGTGGGTCTGCGCAACAGTAAGCAGTGGTTATTATTTTGGAGGCTCGATATGGGTCATGTAACTATGCATCAGAAGACAATACTATGCAAATGAGGTTGAAAATAGTGAATCCTGTTTATCCCCAGTGTGTGATGCAGATCCCAAGAGTGTATGTGTATAGATAGCCAGGTGCAGGACTCGTATATAGTTGAAAGCATGGGGGGGTGTCAGGCATACTGTACGTACAATGGAGCCCTGTGTCTCGGGATTGCTCCTGCCTAAGCACGCCTAAGCTAGGGGTGTGTCTATACCTGCCTAGTGCAATTGGGAGAGACAACAGCAGTAGTAGAGTAGTCAAGGTGAACAAGCTGCACAAACAGGTGATATTTAGCACAATCAGCAGATTACATGCCCAGCCCGGCCCAAAACACTACAGTAAAGTGAGCAAACACCATACACACAGGTTTTTTCCACACTCTACACCACTGGTGTATCTACTCCTCAGAAGTACAGGCTAACATGGGAGGACTTTGGCTGACAAAGTTTGCTGACGACTGCAAACTGGGTGCCATAGTGGAAAGTGCATCGGACACGGATATCCTTCAGAAGGGACTCACAGAAACAGATAGCTGGTGCCAGAGCCATGGCCTGAAGTTAAACACCAAAAAATGTATAGTCATACCCTTTGGGAAAACAAGGTAACCCCAAGCTACCATATAGGTGGCAATCCACTAAGCACAGAAGAGGTTATCAGGGACCTGGGGACCCAGGTTGACAGTGGCCTTTCTTTTGACACTCACGTTGCTAAAGTGGTTAGAAAGACCTTCTACATTGCCCACCTGATCATGAAGGATTCACATCCAGATCTAGTGAGGTCATTGTTCCCCTGTACTCTTCACTTATCAGACCAATGATCGAGTACAATGCCCCATTCGGCATGTATCTCACCCGACATCTACAGCAATTGGAGAGACCCCAAAAGTTCCTCACCAAAAGGATAAAGGGACTCCAAAATCTGTCATATGCTGCCAGATTGAAGAAACTCCAGCTCTATTCAGTTGCATACTGTCTGCTCAGAGGTGACATGTGCCTGACATACAAGGCCATGTCCAACCCGGAATTAATGGACATGCTCCACCTCAAAAAATCCAAATCCACCAAAACCACTAGAGCAAGCAACTTAAACCTTAGCACGGATATAAATAGGACGTGCTGGAGGGATAGATTTATCACTCAGAGACTCCCTATGCTATGGAATAAAATCCCGGTCCATGTGAGGCAGAGCACCTCGCTGGCTCTGTTCAAGAAAAATCTTGACCTGTGGATGGGAGATCGTAGGTTTATCCCGGGAATCATCTCTGTGTCACTGCTGGACAGAGGCACAATAAACTAATGGGCACAGTATTTTTTCATATAAGGGGTGGCGTAAGCCACAAAAATTTGGGCTAGGCTTATAAATGCCTTAGGGCAGATAGCCTAGTATAAACCTATGAACCTATGAACCTATATATGCAGGGACATTTCTTGAAACAATCCAACCAGATGAGAAGGGCTGCAGCAGGCAACAGACCAGCATGTGCAGGAGGCTGAGGGTGGTAAGGATGTGAATGCTGCCGAACAACCGTCAGTGAGGAGACAGAGAAGACTTTACAGACCCAAGGTAACCTACCAGGGGATACATGAGCTGGAGATAGTGGAGCGCTATGGGGTGGACAGAGACCTCCTACAGCAGATTGTTGAGCTGTGCCAGCCACACCTGACACATCAAACAGGCTGAGGGAAACCCATCCCAGTGGATACCAAGGTATGTGTAGGCCTAGGTATACTAGCCACAGGTACCTCCCAAAGTACAACTGGCAATATCATGGGGCTCTCACAGGCATCTGCATCAAGAGTATTGCACCAGTTCCTAGATGCCATGTCACCACATGCCAGTGAGCACATACATGTCCTCAACACATGTGAGGTGTTGACCAGCAATATGCGTCTCTTCCACCAAATGGCAGACTACCCTGGGGTAGTGGGTGCTATAGCCTGCATGCATGTATGCATCAAAGCACCACCCGGTAAGCGGGGTAGGGCCTACATTAACCACAGGGGCATCCTCTCCATCAACTGCTAGGTCATATGTGATGCCCAGGGCATTATACTGAATGTGTGTGCTGGCTGCCCTGGAAACTATGATGATTCTGATATATGGCATCTGACGCAGCTGTACCACACCTTTGCCAATATGGACATCCCCTACAGTCACCTAGTGGGGGATGCTGGGTAACCACTGGAGCCGTGGCTGATGACACCCATCAGCAATGCACACACACTTGAGCAACTACGCCATAATGGGGCACATGCACAGGCAAGACATATAATTGAGCTTGTGTTTGGGATGCTCAGGTCATGGTTCCGGTGTCTGGACACATCCAGTAGAGCCTTGAAGTATTCACCAGCTACATGCACCCAAATTGTTATGGTATGTGCTATGCTACACAATATGATCCTGTGGAAACAGTTGCAGCAGGAACAGCATGGGGCAGGGCCACACAGCCCCCTACCAATGCCAAGGTCTGTACAGGCACAGTGTGACTGAGGAGGAACTACCTGAGCTGGACCCAGTAGGTGAAAGGAGGCATGCACAGTATGACCTGCCCTTGGCAAAGAGGCAATGCATGGCATATGCACCAACACAGTAGGTACCCAGGGAATTTCACCCTCTCTGACTCGCACAGACAACAGTAAAAGGGATGCCAAACATGACACTACCTGTGCTCAGCCATGTATAGGAAGTGCACTGTGTGCATCCGACATAGGCAGCCCTCCAGCATCATCCTCAGGTCTGGCACACCCTCAAGGTAAGTCAATCAACCTACCAATTGGCAGTTGTATTAGAATGTGTTTTTACCTGTAGTTATGATATGGATGTGAGCTTGCAAGGGAATTTGGTGGCTGAAT